>NW_005187444.1:1066576-1101556 GCF_000239375.1 Pundamilia nyererei | reverse complement strand
TGAATGTAGTTACATGTACGTACAGAATACCTTATGATGCAAAACATGATATACACTCTCCCCTTGCCACTTTATTGGTTATATCTGTGAAATCTATCCATGCCACTGCAACAGCTGTGCCTATTTTTTTCAGTGTTTTTTGACCTCAAAGTATTATGAAAGCATGGGACAAATATCACCCCACAGTATGTGTGTGAGAGCTTTGTAAAAGTGTAAAAGAATCAAAGGCTGAAGTCTTTTACTGGACTGGAATAAATCTCACAGTGTAAATAAAGTGGTCCACGGGTTTAGATTTCAAAATGTTAATAGGGCCCAAAACCGTACTCTAAATCACAATATTTACACATAAAACAGGAAAAGATGCTGCAGGAGGGAAACTAACTTTTCATTTACTCAGTACGCTACAAAAATAGACGATCAATAGAAGAAGAATACTCCATTGTATATTCAGTATATGACTAGAAAAACAAAGCTGTCATTGGTAGACAGCATGAGGAAAAATGTACAGCAAATAATCAAACAGTTTTAAGAAAATAAGTTGTTTAAGTCTTTTTTTTTCTTCCTTTTTTTAGAGGATCAAAAGTTGTATCCAGTATTTTTTATTGTGCACTTTCACTTCCTCTTGCTGTGTTTCATTTACCTTAAAAAAGATAAGCGTCACAGGTCAGAGTGACCAAAAAAATGCACATTAAAAAGAAGTTTCCAATTTACAGTAGCACTCCTCTTAGTTTTAGCATACATATATATATTTATAGATAAAAGTTGAAAATAACTTCTATGTATTCCACTTACATATGGAATGCTTAAAAGCGAAACTAGCTTCCAAAGACCTCCTGTCAGCTACCTTTTTAATCAGCATAACCTAACAAGTGGATTGTTATATTTATTATTCCCAGTACAGTACCAAATATTATTATAGCCAATATTTTATTCATTTCATAATTGCAAACCCAGGAACTGGAAACATCTCATTCTGAGATGACCTCACACCCGCCTGTCGGCCAATGCGGATGTCTTAAAGTCCAGCATCACTGAAATAACGTCCTGCCTGCGGTCTGCAGACTGTGTAGTGTGTATTTATGCGGTCAGTGCTGTGCCAGTCCAGTAAATATTTACAAGTATTTTGGAAGCATTTAGAAACAATAACATATGGCAGATGATGGCGTGACTCAGAGCTAAATCCAGTTCATTTTGTGCGCGCTGTCACAAGGGTTTGGTTATAAACGCCTTTTAAATAAGCGTCTTTTCTCTGTAAAATTAAAGTCAAATCAAATCACGATGAGATTAAAGTTCTGCATTTCAGGGAAACACGTGTATTCAGTCACTAGATGGAAAGCTTGGTACAGCTTTTTTATTTGTGTATTCAGTACAGCAAGTAGACCATTAGCTTAGCTTTGCCTAACGTAGCATAAAGACTAAAAATGAGATGAAACTCGAGACTTTAGCTTTAGTTCATGCTTTGATCATTGACATACGATGTAGCGAAATGGTATCAGTCTTTTTATCTGTCTTTTTCCGTAAGAAAGTGAATGAAGGCGTGTTGGCCTTTAAACTAGATTTAGCCCTGAGGTGCAAGGACCTTTAAACAATTAAAACAAAGAGGCAGTTTTCCATCATCTTGAAAATATTACATTTCATTTCATATTCATCACCTAACACGTTTAGCTTTCCTGAACCAAGAAAATAAATCTGACCAAATCCGGGACTTGAAAATTTCTAACCGCTCACTGAATAATGTCAGCTTACGATAAATATGGAATACACAGACAGAGCACAACCTAAATACTTCTTTTCAAACATATGGCATGTTTATGTCTTAACGTGCGACCTGTGACAAAGAGGAATGGTAAAACTAAAATAAATAGACATGGCCCGAGCACCTGTAGATAAGAAACTGCCTGTTTCTTTGCCAATAAGTATTCAGTGTTTCATTGCCTGAGAATCTGTCCAGAGTTATGCTGAGTTGAGTAAAGGGCTTAAACAAAATTAGCCTCGTATAAACTGCTGCTTTTAATACTGAGAGGAATGATTTGAGGAGACTTCCCAATACTCCCTCTGTGTCCGATCTCAGAGTGCTTCAGACCCAGTACTGGTTCTTTTTCAAGGCCGGGTTTGTTGTCCGACAGTGCTGCAACAGCTCAGGGTCTGCGTCTTTGGAGTCCATCTTGGACATTGGGATGTTATTGGCTGGGTCAGTTTTGCGAAAGGTCTCTGTGGTGGCCACCTCGCCGTTTTTGGGCTTGGATGCTGCCGTCTGGACATTGTGCTTACCCGTCTTGTTTTTGCGAATCAGATAGTAGGCCAAGACAGCTGCCAGTAGCAAGAGAATGAGGATTACCATGATAGGGATGATAATAGGCCAGATGTTACTGCGCTTGGCAGCTTGTGGTCTTCCATATGAGCCAGATCCAGAAGCTGTAGTGGCATCTCCGTGGGGCCAGAGAGGGCTAACTGGAGTGACTTGAGGGATCCCAGGAAGATGATCAATGTCTTTGGAGGGAATCCTCAACAGAGTGACAGGGTAAATTCCAGAGGCATTGTAGGGACCGGTTTGGAAGGAAAGCACACATTCTGCAGGAGGGACCCCGTGAGCTTTGAGCAGGAAGCGAGCCTCATCCTGAGTGGCACCACTAGGTGATCCAGAAGAGCCATTTAAGATTTCCATAGCTACACGACCCTCATCCAGGTCCTTTTGGCTAAACGACTTCACTGAGTCACCTGCGTTTGGGCCTCCAGACTTTACAAACCGAGCACCTCTCGGTTGCTGGATGACAGTGAACGTTGGGGTAACTTTAGTCTTGTTGGCGAGGGAAGTTGCATCTAGAAGCTTTTTATCCAGTTGGACAAGCGCACCCTGGGGTAAGAGAGGATCCCTAGCAATGTTGGCCAGAGGTTGCACAGTGATGTTGAGGACAGAGGAAATGTTAGCAGCCCGGCTGCGGGCTGTAAATGAAACACTGTCTCGGGGTGAAGTGGACTTGACAAAGCGGACACTGACTCGGCCTTCTTTAATCAGTTTCTGGGTAAAAGCAGATGTAGGCTGCCGATCTACCATGACAGCGGCGTACTTGGGAGCACTTGTGATTTTATAAAGGATGTCCTCCTCAATAGGGCCACCAGTGCTGACCTTCAACATCTCTTCAGTCACTAAGGTCTCATCGTTGCCCTGCTTCACCTTGATCTCAGGGGCTATGTCAAGAAGCAGGGTGTGGGCCAGTACGACGATGTGCAGCATGTATGCTTCGGTTTGGTGTTCTCCATCTGATACTACGAATTCCATGACGCTATCTACAAGGCTGTTGTCACTGTAGAAGCCCACCTCTCCACGATTGACCATCTCTTGTGTGAATTCAGAGATTGCCTCCATTGTGCCTGAGTCAACTAGTCGACCATTGCTAGGTGCTTTGGTCACCTTGAAGTGCACCTCATCTGGAGGACTGTCCTCATCATGAGTGTTAAGTTGTCTCTGGGTCAAGAGGGTCATGGAGCCTTGAAGAACCTCAAAGAGTGTTTCTGTAGTGACTAGTTCAGGGGGGTCTGAGCCCCTCCGTTTGATTGAGATGTTAAAGACTTCCTCCAGGACCACAGACTTAGCAGGTGAGGCCAAACTACGGCCCTCAGACTTAAGACGGGCTCTGAAAGCAAAGCTGTCAGACGAGTCTGCCTGATCATCATGGACATACTCCACCTTTCCTTGAATGACATCTTCTTGCATGAAGGACGGGGTATTACGGGGCAGGTCCTGACCATCCAGCATGATACGACCACGACCGGGGAAACGCTTAATTTCAAAAATGACATCCACTTCCCCTCGGTTTTCTTCTGGTAGGCTAGCCAGAAGGTTTGAAGCATCAAGAATTGAATCATCGATGGTTTTTCTGTGACCCTGCACAATATCCAGACCTAAGCAGAAAAAACACAAACGAAGAGAAATGTTACATTTAATCCAGTTGTTTTTTCCCCCCCAAAGATACCTACTATCTATTTTTGTCTCTCCTGTTGATATTTAATTATGCAGGAGATTGAATCTGGAATACATTTGGAGAGACAGATGGAGCAGGGGGCTTGTTGTTTTGGCAGCAACAGAAGTACGGCTGACAGGTCCCTTTGTGACTTCAGACTCTTAATAGTAAATTACTGTAAAGAATAAGGAAGAGAATCTAAAATGAAGAACAAGCTGCAACTCACCAGCACACTCCCCAGAAATAGAACTTTTTTTCTTCCCTACTCAGTAACAAACGCGTGGTTGCTGGGTGAATTACAGTATTTTTCCAAAATGTCTGAGCACAGTTTTAATTTGAATTTTTTAACCAAAAACAAAACAACATATCCTAGAAATAGCATCTCTTTTTTGAAATGTATCACTAAACATTTATATGTAAAGTGTGAGAATAACAAGCTACATTCAAATCATCACTGATGCACATTATTTGAATCTTTGTGCTCTCTCCAAAGATATCAGCAATTACAGCATTGTGCTGTATTCACCAACATATTCAGTGACTCTTACAACACTTCGCAAAATGCCAGCTCCAGGATACAATAAAAAAGACAAAAACTATTTTAAAGTGCTGCAGGAACGCTCTGCACTCAAACACACAAAGTAACCCTTTTTACTTTTACAGCATACAACAATGTGTGGTAAGGATAAACTCAGCTAACTAACAGAAAAATAGTTGAAATGTCTGTTTGAATAATGACTTCGCTGGAGTCTTCTAATGGTGCTTCACAGATGCAGACTCTCATCTCTGCTTCCTAACATCTGTGCACATGTATTCATAATATGTATGCTTTTGGTAAGTACCAGAGTGATCATTTAGGCAGGCTCTCATTTATCAGTGTGGCCTGTGAAAAAAAAACATGCAATTTACTTAATTGAAAGTGTTGCATATGTCCCTCATTTCATCATTTACCTTTGTTCCTCCACAGCTGTGAGGAGATGTTGCTGTGAGCAGCATAATAAGACACGGTTATGGGCAGGATGTGATGGACGTCTGATGCTGACTGGGACAAGAGCTCGATGGAGTCCTTCACTGCCCAGAATGGTTTCTCGGGTAGCTGGTGCTCATAGTAGACCATTCCTGACTCCAGCTGTGCATCAGAGGAAGCGAAAACAGAAGGTGGTAAGTTGTTTCAAATAAATCATTTCTTAATTTGGCGATCACTTCAAAGCAAGTTTTATTTTAGCAGATACTTTATTTATTTATTTCATTCCAACTAACTTTTGTAGAATCTGATAGAAATGTCGAGGATTCATTATCTGACATGTGGCTCACTGCAGTCAGTCACTTGTTTGCTTGACTAACTTTATAGGCAAAGACTGGTATTTTAGCTCGGTAAGATATTTTTATTTGGAGCAGTGGTTTGGCTCAGCTCAGCTGGATTGCCTGAAGTCACTGTTGCCTCTTCTCTCTCTCTCTCTGTCTCTCTGTCTCTGTCTCTCTCTCTCTCTCTCTCTCTCTCAAACAAACACAGAAAGGTGCACATATGAATTTCTGCATGCAGGAAAAAAGCAAACACACGCTGCCGAATAACTCAAATCATCAAATGCTTTCGGCTTGACGACGTGTTAGATTTTCTGTCACAGTCCAAAAGGAGCAGTTTTCGGGGAAAGAATTTGTTCTCATGCTCGTCCAAGCACGGTCAGATGTCAAGAATGGAAATGAACAGATAGTCTTGATCCGACTGTTGCCAACACAGCTGCACGTGCGGCGCTGCTAAACTATCGACGCCGTGTGCCTCATAATCCTAAACCAAAGCCATTAAAAGCTAAAATTAGCATCAGTAAAGTTTCAATATTCTTTATTTTTTTGTAATCTGAATATTTGGTTATATAATAATAATAATGCTAGACAAATAAACATAAACGTGGTTATGGAACAGCGGAGCTCTTTGGAATCAAGAACCCCACCCTGATGAAGGGTGTTGCCAAATTGGTTTTAGCCACAAAAAGCCAAAGAGATTTTATTATACTCAGAAATCCTTACTTTCTGCCCTTTCCATCTCTGCCCATTGCATGTAGACTTAACAGTCATAAAGGTACAGGCAGAGCAAAGCTGCACACACCTACTCTTCAAACAATATTAAAAGGATTAAAAGGATATCAAAGAAACAAAAACTCCTAATACCAGTGAGACATCACTAGCAACGATGCCCCCTGGTGGGAAAGAAATGTTCATGCTTCACATGTTGTCAGTTTGAAAGAAAAATACATTCAGATTCAACAAACTGCAGTTACAGACATGAACGTGGAACAAACAAAAAAGGGAGTTTAGACAGCATTAGACAGTAAAGCTCATCATTCATGACTTTCAGGGCTAATAACTTTTGAGTTGCTTTCCTTATGAAAATAGAGTTATTGCTATCATCATGAATATGCTTCCTATTTAAGTAGTAGATTACAATTAATTTTACAAAAAATACATATACATTTACAAATCATTCCTTATCTGGATCTGTGAAGATGCTGATAGGGAACGTAGGAAGGAAAGGAATGTGGATTGCAAAGTTATCTTCATATTCATTCATAAATATCTAAAAAGAGCATTATTAAATGCTACGTCCAGTTGAACAGAATCAACTTTTTGGGAGAGCGTTATTAAATTCTCCCCAAAACAGTCCAAATAAACCTTTGGAGATAAAGTTAGATCAGGAATCCTGAGGTGGAGAAGAGGGATAGTAGATTTACTGGACAAAGGATGTTGAACAGACAGGAGGAAAAGAAGGATACCATTCATGGATGGAGTGAAGGAGGACAGAGAGCTGGTGTGGCAGAAGAGGTGTTCTCAAATCTTGTTTGAACATTTGCTAAAACTGGACAGCATTGTTGCTTGGTTAACAGCAACCGACACCACTAATTTGTTCCTTGGAGCCAAAGTACAAACTGAAACATTTAGTGCCAGCAATCAGAGGGCTGTACAAGAGGCTGGTTTTCAGGAAGCAAAAACAACACCGAAAAATCAGCACTATTGATTGTCTGAGAACATTTAATACAGCAAGAAGACATTTTCTATCATGTCAAAAAGGTATGGGCGTATGCAGAGGAAATAAAACTGTACATAAAACTGCACAAGTTGATCCTGTGCTGCCAGCTTGTGCTGATAGGATTAGCTGTCTTACACGCATGGAAGCAGTTTTATGTCTTATATCTCCCATGTGCGCTTGATGGTCTGTGCAACAGATGAGTGACGTGCCTTTTACAGCTGTCACTTCTTAGACACGCGGACCTGCTATTAATAGTGATGTTAAATCTCAAAGTAAAGAGGATTTACTCTGCAAAAAAGAACAGAAATACATATTTTCACTGAACCCCGAAACTCTAAAAGTCATTATTAAAAGGAGATAACATTAAAGGATCTAACGTACATTTTTGTTTCAATTTCATTTCATGGTTTATTATGTCGATCTATATCTCCCTGCTAACATAAAATCATTTACAACTTCTGAAAAACAGAAAGGAAAACGTGTTAAATGTATCCTAAAGGAAACATATGCCAGAAATGCATATTTCGCAGCTCCCGCAGAAAAAGCAATCACCTGTGATTGTGAGAATTGACTAATTTCCTCGTACTGGTTCCTGTCATTGGCCAGGATGAGTCTTCCCAAACGAGGCGGGCGGAAAAGCGAGTAGCTTATCTCATTTCCATCCCCACTGGTTACAGCCCCCACATTGGCGCTTGTGATGGGCTGCCTTGTTCCTGTGAAAAGACAAACACACACACACATAGACAAGCGGTCCTCTGATGAGTGCTGATGACTCTACTGAATGTGGCCTCTTTGCAGTCTAGTTCAGCTTGTAAAATTACAGCCCCAAACTTTAGAGGTTACTTTAACTCATGCACAGGGCAGATGAGCTTCCTGATGCGGAGAGCATGAAATGTGTCAGATGGAGCCACGTTTTAAATACACTATTGTCTGATTGTTTCATCTGCTCAGAAGCACAAACAAAGGAGAAAGGTGCCATATTTCTGGATTTTAATGTTCACAAATCATCATGACTACTCCTGTAGCCTCTCTGCTCTGTGTATGTGTGCAGCTCAGTCTGCTGTTGGTTAAAACCAGACCTTATAGAAGGGGTGTCAAACATGAGGCCCGGGGGCCAGAATCGGTTCGACAAAGACTCCAATAAGGCCCACTGGACGAATGTGGAAAATGTGAAAGAGTATACATTTTGGACTCTTAACTGCATTGTCAGATGTTTTTAGAGCCAAGCGATTCATACTACACCAAAGTAATTAAGTAACAAAAAAACAATGCCATGACAGAAATGTTGCTGTTTTTTCAGTCTGCTATTGAACAATCGACAACTTTTTTTCTTACGATTCGAGCACAAATAACCTACTACAGCAGCATTTCTTTGTCATGTATAAAAAGTGTAAACTGTATTGTTGAAACTGCAATGTCTCATGGATTAAATGCACTGATGAACTTCTTTATACTGACAGAAAGGGGTGTTTCACTGGCTTCATCCACTTAAGATCAATCATATGTGGCCCATGATGTAAAATGAATTTAACACAGACAGGAAGGCAAAGGAAATGGAAATAGCATGGACCCAGCAAGCTGTTACTGGCTGAGGGATTCACACCCACCCACACACTTCCTAAAGAGTGTAAGCCCAGAAGCATCCCAAACAGCAAAATATGAAAAAAGTAAGAAGATTACACCTCAGAAGTTCATAATTGAAAAATGTTGTTTTTTAGGAACATCCTGTGTATTACACCTTAAATAAGTTTTCCACACACTTTTATTCTCTGTGTTATAAGTCTGACTAACAACCAGTTCTTAAAATAAAGGTTGTCGACGTAACTATACTGTGTGCGTGACTGCGCATTCATCATCATGGTTATCTTTCTATCATTGTCATCTTCAGAAGGTTTTTTTTTTTTTTTTTGGCATCTTACCTGGAAATACCATGAGGTTCGCCTGCGTTACCATGGTGATGGTGTGTGGCCTGGCTGTGATGACAAATTTGTAGAGAGGAGACGTGTGCTCGCCGTCTGTCACTGTGAAACTGAAGCTGCCAGAATCCTCACCTGGAGCAGAACAGATTGCACAGTTTTAACGGGTCACTTGTTAAGTTCGAGCTTTGAATCTGCTTTTGTTTGTTTCTGCCCCTTTTTTGTCTCTCTGAAACTTTATTGTCTTTACACTTGAAAAGGCAGAACATTGTTTAAAGCTTGCTACACCTTTATTGCCTTGTTAGAACGTAAAAAAAACACCACGTATTTGTCACAATAAGGTACAAATAAATATTACATGTACTACTTATTTAATTATTTTTTTTACAACCTAGCCACAGTATATCTCTGGGGTTTAATTGGCCTATTGATCAATACCAGTGACATTCTGATTACATTACAAGTTTATTGAGATTTCTGCTTGGAGAAACATAAAGACCTGTGTTTCAGCTCGTCGTGTTAGCAACACTCCGAGGTAGACGCAAATAAAGGTCACAGAGTAATCAGCGTGTGAGCGGAGATACAGCGTGATCGAGCACTTAACCTCTAATTCTAATGATCTCACCCTCGTGGACGAAGACGACCTCGCCTTTGTTTACGTGAGCCTGCGTAAAATTTAGGATCTCATCATCAGGCGCCTCTTTCAGTGCAACCCTCCCATTGATCGGCATTTCAACGTTGTAAACCAGTTCCTCTGTGGGAGTGTCAGCGTCCTCAGTGCTCAGCATGCTGGAGGTGATATCAGCTTCCTCACCAGCAAAAACCTGTGAAATACCAAAGACAACAGGAGAGAGAAACACAGTTAAAGACACTTTAGGGGTTGGGGAAAAACATCAATACAGTATCATGATATTTTGTGCAGTATTTTTATTTAATATATGAAAATACATACATAAATAACAAATAAAAATAAGAGATGGATAGATAGATAGATAGATAGACAGACAGACAGACAGACAGACAGACAGCCAGACAGACAGACAGACAGACAGACAGATCGATTGATGGTAAGTACAAAAAGAAAACCCAGCCTATCCGTGAAACATAAAGCAGCCAGCTCCAAAGTAAGAATTTAAAAGGTTAATTATTTCTCCATGGCAGTCTGCACACGCCTGTTATCAGAAGATGGAACACAGCAGTGCAGACTGAATGACTCTCCCTAGGTGGAGGGCCCTTAATGGACTTCTAATGGTCGGATGGCTGAAAAGAGCATTAATTGAAAGAAATGGGCCAGATCTCTAGAAAGACATTCCTAAATAGCTGGAATCAGTTGGGAGAGTGTGCTTAGGGTGCCTTGCAGTGAGAAGTAAATATCGATCTAGAAAGCCACTCACCCTTCAATACCACACTCCCTCTTTTTACAGACCCGGGATAAAGACCAGAAAGCCTCTGGGCAAAGGAAAAGAGGACACTTCGGTGGTAGATGTTAATGTGGTAAGTGTCAGTCAGTGGGAGACAGAAAGCGGCAGATCCTAACAAAGCACAGACTCAGTGACCAGAAACTGGTAATCGAACTGGGGAGGACACAATTATTGCCCTCTGAGGACAAAACAGAACATGTGATCACTGTTTAATACGTGAGGTCAAACCAGATATGCATTTCCTCCTAAAACGAAAATCATTCAGTAACGCAAGGATCACTTACTTTAACTGATTCAATGCTGTAATTGCAAATTTCAGTGCGCTAAACAGCATCTCTTAATAAAAAAAATTATCCATAGTAGAAGGAGACTGGGCACATCTGACTGGACCTGGTTTTTCAAATCTGTCTGTCAGTGTCACATAAAGTCTCGGTATGAATTTCTGGGTGGAAGTGCAGATTAAGACACACTGACAAGAACACAGCCAAAGCCTGGAGAGCGTTTTGGTGAAAAAAATAAATAAAAAAATAAGACAAACTATCTCGATGGGATTCTTTTCTAATGAGGATACTACCAAAGGAGAAAAAAAAGAAATAGTTGCTCAGCTTCTGTGACCGATTTCTCTGTACAGATTAATGGTGGCTGTTTATCAGAAACCCTGTTGCTAATGGACGATGTCTAAAGAGAAAACTGATGCTACTCTTTCTGCTATTATCACAGCCATGGTACTAAAATCTTTAAGTAAAGTGTCTACACTGCTTTCACATCTTCTGTTTTTTCATGAGGATTCAAAAACACACCACCAAATATTGTAAGTAAGGCATGGCACACAAACAGTTTCAGGTCTTAAAGTGGGATTTAGTTTTACTCTAATAGCAGGTGAAACTCCTAAATTAATAGTTAAGTTTATGCTGTAGGCAATTCACACATTTGAAACCAATACTGCTTTGTGGTAGGAAACACTCTTAATGAAATATAAAGGATTATTTGCAACAAGATGAAGGGCCTGTGAGAGTGTAACTGGGTGCAGTAGTGCTTTTAGCATGCTCACACTGAATGTGGCAGACTACAGATGTTTAGCAGGTCTTCTGGTATAATACTGACTGTGCATGCTTACTAGGTTTGGTCTCAGGGTGTTTCTCAATGGAGGGTCCTTTATGGGCTCATTTTAGTTTGGGTAACTGTTTGTATTTGATTCGTTACAGAGTTTGAAAATGTTGATTCCTTTTTTTGATTTAACATACTAATAGTGAGCTGGATTACTATGAATAGTCCTGAGTTTTCATTTATGTCTTTACTTCATCTACATGATTTTTGTAAACAGTTTCTGTTTTATGATGTTTTGGGTCATGATTTTATTGTTATTCTAACATGAAATAGATTTATTTGTACTGTTCAGGTTGGTGTCTCGGTTTCAAAGAGTTACTGATACAAGTTTACAATTTACTCTTGTGGTAAATTTAGCATATAGGAAAGCTATATGCTAACAATGCCATACCGCTGTATTTAAAACTAGGTTCTTTACTGCTGTTGTTTGTATTGACAACATGTAAGCCTATGGGGAATAATATATAAGGATTCTTTTATTATGACTTTGTTACAGTAACAGGTCATAACCATTTAAATACAGAACAATTTCAGTACCTGTACAATCTCCCAAAGTGTTTTTCTTTTCTTCTGGAAAACAAAATTAAATTAATATTCCCATAATTATGTCAAGTATATGGGTCTTGTCTCTTTGTCTAATATATGTATTTTGGCAACTTCCTGTTTTTATTTTGAAAGTTTTTTTTTATCATGTTCTGGGTTAGTTTTGCTTCCTGTCCTCCCATTTGCTGGACTTTACATTAAAGGCTTCTGTTACTGATGTCAAGCTAGCTCATGTGTTCACTGGACAAATTAAAATAATATGACTGTCAATAGAATTTAAGCAGTCACAGGCAGAAAATCATCTTTAGTAAGATGTGTACAAAATAATTTGCCAATTGAATCTATTTTTCTCCATATTCTCCAGAAATGTGGCGCTGCTGCAAATATCAGGGAATAGATGTTGAGGGAAAACCTTAAGACTCATCAAGCAATCAACATCCCCAGGGCCGCATTGTCTTCCATTTCCCTATTATAGACGCTTTCAGAGAAAGTTTAATCTTCAGTTCTGAAGCTTTTGTCTTTTTAAGTGCTTTATGTCACTTCTGGTTTTTCACATACCTCCAGAGTTCTGCAATATAACAAATGTTTTATGAAGTCTATAATTTAGTTGCCTTTCAGTCCAGTGCTTATAACATCCCACTCAATTTGACACTCCATCAAAGCCCTTTCAAAGCCCAGACTGCATCAAGAGTTCAAAGCTGTGATCCATCATTATACACTTACTGCTTTTTCTGTTGCTAGATTTTGTCTTTGTTGCTCTCAAACGATAACGCTTAAAAAATGGTGATGAGTGCAAAGATAAGTAGGCTTTGAGTCAAAGATAAATCAAGAGTCCCATTCATAACAAAAGCCCTATGTCTATATGTCTAATCTCAGTGTCGAGCGGCAGAAAAGACCAATATTTGTCGCTTGCATAATAAAAAACGCATTTAGAATATGCAGAAGTCTATTATTAACAAAGGGGACATAAGCAAGATATAAAAGAAGACTTATGTTTGCAACAGATAAAAAGGAAATAAGACGGGGGTCATTTCATGTGAAAGTTACCCATGTGTTGCGTATTTCTGCGCTGAAACATGTGCGTGTACAGTCAAACAGAATTAGCACCGACAAGTTCATGTGTAGTTCAAAAGACGTTTCGACACCTCAGTTCGAGAGAACCCAAATTTATTTGAATGGTAATGTTTTTGAAAGTCTAAGTTACACATAGTTATTGCTTCAAAGGCATCTATATGAGTATATGTCTACTCCTTGGAGAGCAGAGTTGGTTGTTTTGAAGCAAATATGTGGCAAAATTTGGAATAATGCCCAAACTGTCAGCTTGAATTTCATGAATTTTGAGCCAAAAAAAAATCTACTAAACATGTATCTCACACTGTGGCACCACTGGCACTGCTAGCTGAAGTCCCTGCAGAGACTAAGATTGTGACTGGACCTGGTGATTCTTTTTGGTCTTTTCACCATAGAGGCTGTGGACTAAGAAAAAGGAGGGACAATAAGCTTACATGTGTCCAGTTCCTTCATGAGCAAAAACATGTGTCGCTAGGTAGGTGCTAGGTAGAACCGACAGCTCTATCACATGAGCCTACAACAACAAACAGGAAAGCGTTTTATCCTCGCTGTTGCAGAAACCTGCAGAGATCTTGTGATATGGGGCTTTAGAGGAGCTCGTTCTCCTTGGGGCAGTTTTCTTCTCGCGGCCTGCAAAAAAGCACAGTCTGATAGTTTGTCCAGGGGCACACCGATGGTGGGGGAGTGCAGACTAACCCAAACGTTCCCAGCCAAATCTGGACTCTATCAGAGAGGTTTGCAAGTGGATTGCCTTAAGGCAGAACACCCACTTTTCCTCTTTGCACCATGGATGAGACAGCTGCTCAGTGCATGCCCACCCCTCTATTTTAGCCCTATTCTCGCAGAAGCCTTCGGTGTACAGTATGCAGACATGACTCAGCTGAAAATAGCACCACCCACCTGGACAATTTCTCAGCTTTGAGCAGCACTGCAGACAAATTTGGTGTCCCATCGTTCAAGCTGAGGGGACAAGCTACTGGCAATTATCTGTGGGAATAATCATGTTAATGCTGAAAACTGTTTGCTCGACAGCAGCCTAACACATCCTCAAGAAAAGCTCTCAAGTCATCTAAAGCCCAGGATTTATTCACCTTTACAAAGAGATTGCTGTTAAATGCCAGCTCTTATAGGAACTAGGTTTAACTAAGGTTTTCCAGAGGCTGACATGAGAAGCTTTCCTGTTGGTCTCCAGCAGGATTTAGTACACAAACAGTTTTTTCCCTGTTTCCCATTCAAATGTTTTCTGGTGTTGTCCAAGAGCCATCAGATACTAATTAAATGCTGAAATGTGTACTGTACCTTTTTCACAAAAAGGTATATGTTTGCTAATGGCAAACAGAATTTACACTGTTAGAAGGCTGAGCGATGCTATTACAGAGCAATTCCCGGTCCTTTACACTAGATGGCCACATTAGCCCATTCTCAACCACAGCCAATCTAGGACAGGCAATCTGAAAATGGTCTCGCAAACTGATAGTTTATATAACAATCAATGCATTTAGCACCTAGGAGGACGGGCCGCAAATTCAATCTGATTGGAGATAATGGCTGGCATTTCATTTTGAGGGAGTAATGAAGTAGCTGCCATAGGCAAATGACTTTGTTTGCCAGTGACTCAACATCATCCTCTAAACGTCTGAGACTCTGAGGGGCGCCAGATGTTTGCAGCTGCATCCAAAACTGCCTAGGCATCATGTTTAAGTACAAATCCACCAGTGTGTTTGTAATTCTATACTCGGGAGCTAAAGTTGACAGCGGGAATAATGCTATTTAATTTCGATTTCTCCTCCCCTCGTCCAGCCCATTCCTCTCAGAGATACAGGTTAACTACATGCCCTCGCTCCTACTTTGTGTCGTAATGAGAGATTAAACAAAAGTACTTAGCGAGGGTAATGAGGCTATCACTCAAAGTCAAAGTAATCTTGTAAAATGTGAGAGATGCAAAAGCAAAATAGATTGGCAGGTAGAGTGAGGCGCTTCTGCACAGAAACACAGCAAAGTCAGGCGGAAGCAGACGAAGACAGACAGGGTTTAAATTCTAATCAAGACCAGCTGTATCCTGCAACACCAGGCCAAATGTGATCAGACTGAGCAGAACCCGATCACGGTCGTGTTAGTCATCATGTCTACAGAGGTCACTACACACACACAGAACACACACACACTTCCTGCTCTAAATCAATCCAAGTGCCACTGGGCCAGCCCCTTGCTCTGTGCGGGTTAGACATCCACATATTATTATGTTACATTCTGCAGCCGCAGCAGAGGAGTCGCAGGGATTGGATGCTGGCCTCACTCTGCCAGAAAGCCGCGGTCTCATCGACCATCTTGGTTTTCCAAAAATACGGGTTGCCAGGGAGACGAGGAGCCACAGGCAGAGCGGGGAGGGCTGAATGACACAGTTGGTTTCCAGTTCTGTGAGCTGATTACTGTCGACTTTTTCCGACTGCGTGACTACTCCTGCTGTAGAATCTACGTTATTCATCCCCCTAAACGTTTCTTTCATGACTGACGTAAATCAGTTTAAAAGCTTGCCACAAACTCATTATAAGCCTTCAGCAGAGTCATTCAAATATACACCTTTCTTCTTACAACATAAAGTTCTAAGAATTCAGTGCGGAGGTGTTTCGTTCTTTGACAGTCTGCCACTACCAACTTATGAAACATTATCCAAATCGCCGGGGAGAAGCAAATATGCACGTCCATCAAACTTCTGTGTTGTTATGCTGTAATTTCACTTGGAACCCAAGCACAACTTACCCCTCAGAAAAGTGACAGTACAGGATCAAAATGGAAAATCTAGACACATACTCAGAAATGTATACCTGAAATTCTGCCTGATGCTTTATAGAGGGCACACAGTGGTGAATCACTGGCCTTCTATTGTAACGTGACTTTGCACAACTTACATTCTGAATTTTCACTTTATTAAAAAAGCAAATACTCTTAGGGAGACGGTGCATGTCTGAGATCTGTATAGTTCAGACTCGATGTACAAATTCCATGCATTCGTTTGCCTTACTGCGTGGAGAACATTTTATATGCAGGTCATACAAGATTCATGATTTTGGACTGTTACTGCGGCTGAAACTATAGTGTATGGATGTGAGAACTGTCAGCAAAGCCTACACATTTCATTCAGAGAAGATTAATCTATCAGCTTCGATAGACAGATAGATCTGTCTGTTATTTTGTTGGAAAATCAAACTAAATGAAGACTAAAGCACAAAGCACTATGGGGTAATTCTGCTAAATTGACCGCCTTTCAGCACGCCAGAATCTCATCAACCGTTATAAAGCCATTAATCTGTCATTCTTTCATATTTTGCGCGGCTTGAGCATCAGACCAGAGTTTGAAGCAGGTGGTAATGCCTGTAGCCTGTCAATCACGCATGCACGAGTCAAACTAGGTCTCTCTTCCTGCATACTGCAGCAGAGAGACCAAATACATACACTTTCATCTAATAACTTGCTCCAATAATGTTTGAAATACTGCAATAAACATGTGCTCTTTTCTCTGTCACAGGGAATGAAAGCTGGTGGTGAGCATGAATCGATATCGGGTAAAATATACAACACTTTATAAGCATAAGGGAGTTTCAATATGTTAACTTTTCTGGCTTGATGAGCATGTGGGAGAATTGGTCACCTATCACACGTTCATAAGAGCAAAGTATTACCTCTGTTCCGGTGTTGCGCGTCAGTTTCGGGGGCTCGTCGTTGACAGGTATGACAGTAACCGAGATGGTGAAAGGGAGGCTCCTGCGGTCAATGTCATAAGCAGAGAGCGAGAGTGTAAAATTGTCCTCGGTGCTCTCTGTGCTGTCGTGCATGTAGTAGACTTCTCCACGTCTCATCTGCAAGAGACCAAAAGGATGCCAGTTGTTATATAGATCTCATCATGAATCATGAGTGGCAGAACACATAATAAAAGGTTAGATGAACTTCAAATGTGGGATTCAATTTTACAGTGTGACTGTGTCTCTTAGCATCTGTACACAGTGGAAACCAGGGAGCCGTAACTTCTCTATAAACCTGGTTAAATCTTTTAGGAGGAATTCAAGATCATGACCTGCACACAGCATTATTCAAAAGTCTTGAGCCATTCCTCAAAGTGATCTTGAACAATAGTTTTCTCAAGGTATTTCAAAGACCTTAGCTACTGGCTCCAAACTTTGAACCAAAAATGTATCACTCCATATAATCTATTGCCACTCATTGTCAGACCAGTACTTATAGCTGTGCATTGTCAGAGGAATGCTTTTTCTTCTTTTTTGTTTTTGTTTGTTAAGCCACTTAACACCTATCATTTAATTATAACAAAATGCAGCTAACTCAAGGTGACAGGTCAACATATGACAGACAACAAAGAACCATTCTTAAGGAAGAGACACAGAGAAAAGGACAAGGAATGCAAAATTAGACAAGTACTGGACTAAAAATCAGTGGCAACAGATTTGATGGAGTGATGAATTCAAATTTTTGGTTCCAATTGCTGGTATTGCTTCAGCAATTATCTCAGTATTTTCCTGACTGAAGTTTGGTCCATTTACAGCATCCTGCCATGCGATTGCATTTGTCCCTAACCACCAGGAACCCTCATGTTAACTTTTATTGAATGGAAAAAAGTTAGCTTTCATCCTCCAGCTTCAATGTGTTTGCATTATGCTAACCATAGCTGCGTAGCTAGCCACCATGTGGCACATCATTATATCAGCTAGCCCAAATTCAGTAACCATACAAACGTCACTGCTGTTTTCTGTCTTCATTTATGTCAGAAGTGATAGCAGAGCTGTACGTTTAAGTTTTTCAGAAATCCCTCAATAAGAACATGCTATATTATTTAATCTTAATTTTTGGGGGGAGACTTCCCGCAAACCACTAGAGGGAGCCCACGTACCACCAGTGGTGCGCATACCACAGTTTGAAAATGACTGCGATACAGAAAATGACAGAAAATGTCTGATTGGCAACAACTTCATTCTTCATCATGACAGTGATCCCAAACACACTGGCAATGCAACAAATGATACCTGGAGAGAAAAACAGCAGTGTGGGATCATCTTTTTCAGAGAACAAAATTCAGAAACATCCAAAGAAGAGCTTTGAATGTCCTTCAAGAAATCTGGAGAACTATTCCTGACTACTGGTTAAATAAATTATAAGAAAGCTTGCTTGAGGGAGTTCAGATTGTGAATAATGGTAGTCATATCAAATACTGACTTTCAAGCTTACTGGAAACACTGTTTTTGCTTTGTATACTGCATTTCCATTTGTGTTTGCGCATTTCAACAAAATCGCTGCAGCTATTTCCCATTTTCGTAGAAAAATAAAACAAAATGAGGGTCGGCTCAAGAGTTTTGCGCAGGGCTGTAGTTTGAAACGTGGATGGATTCAACATGTTCGTCACATATGAAGCACATTATGCTTATTCTTCACAGCAAGTGAGACAGTAAAACGACATCCACAATACTGTATTATTACAGTCAAGTGTAACGAAATCAAGGCACTGATAAGGGTAGTCCACCAAATTGAGCTTGGAACAATTTGCAACTGCACTTTGCTACAATGCTCTTTGTAACTTTTAAAAGCAGTCTACAAATAGGCTCTTTTGCTTTCTTGCCTGGAGTTACTGTAGATGAGAAGATAAATACTATTCTCTGGTCTGGGTCATAAATCAATTGGTTTAATATGCCAAATTTGCCAGGAGACAGTTTCCCCAGCTCAGCATAAAGATCGGTCTTTTGCATTGATTAAATAAACAACTTACCGTATGTAAGCGGGCAGTAGAGTTGCTGGTAAGTGGAGTTTTTGATAGACTTTTTTTTAATGTGAAGCCAGACCCACTGTCTTCTAGATGTAACCTAATTATTCATTGGACACATCTTTGCAAAGAAAGTGTTTCAAAGTATAGTTTCAAACATTTTCTTTAAAAGGATTATATTTTAAAAGGATGAGAAGAATATATTGTTTATAGCGCACACTGTATTATTTATGTTTTTCTCCAATCAGATAATATGATACCAGCTTTCAAAGTCGAGAAAAGGCTATAATCAGGATTTAAATGTCTGTCTGATAGCAGCTCAGGAGCAAGTGAGCTGACACCTTGAGAGAAACCAGATGTAGAAAAGAGTCAGTCATCCATTGTTAAGGGAACTACATAGAAAACAGCGGCTGTGGCTGGGCCGAACAAAGAGCTTTACCTTTCTGCGTTCTTGTTTAAAATCTTTGCCGAATGGCTCGAATAATTTAACTTAAACATCCGTTTTCGCTGATACTTTTTGACACATTTACAGATTCAGAACACTTCTCTGCAAAGAGAACAATTAGATCTTTGTCTAGACAAAACCCAGAAAGCTACAGAGATGAAGGGACCTGCTTCAGAGAGCAGCAATTGGCGAATGGATTCCATATGACGGGCATCCTTTTGGAATAACAACCTTCATCATCATTACTGATCAGGGAAAGTCGGAGAGAAAATCAGTCTGCTTGCTGGAACAATAAACAGTTGCTGGTAATTGGACACTTGGCCAACTCAGCAAGGCTGATGTGTATGGTTGTGTTTATTACTAGCTGCAGACTTTATGTTAGTCTAATTTTAGGCCGATGAAAAGTCTCTTGGTCTGGTTGGCTATTGAGCTATGGAGTATAAATGGCAAAGGCATGCTTGCAGTGTTCAGAAAACATGCACTGTGTGAAAATATAAAGAAGACAATGCAGACTTTAATAGGTTACTGCAGACCTAATGGAGACCTGATGGAAAGCTGAAACTGATTAAAACAAAGACATATTGGAACAAAGTGTTTCATGTTACTGGATGTTCATATGACAGATTCTGTGCTTATGTCCCATCTGGACCACATGGCACATAAAGTAAATTGAAATTATTGTGGCAGGCGTTCCTGTGAATCTGTATGTATGAGTCACAATTTTTTCTCAAAGTAGATTCTTCTGTGTAACCGTAGGCTTACATAACCTCAGTGCCCAAACTGATGTCTTCATTGCAGCACTACTACTAATAAGTCCAGTGTGCATTCCCAAGTGACATCTGGGGACTTTCCTACTTGAGCTTCAAATAATATTGAACTTAGCAGAAAAAAAAACACAGCTTTCCCATGTGGCACCTTTGGGATGGGAAAAATTAAGCCAGTGTACAAAGTCCCCAAAAAAATGCAATTTGTCTAATGGCCACTTGAGGCTGGCTCCAAAAGCTAGTCAGTCCTTGTCGACTGTAAATTTCCTAATTTATGTAGGAATGTTTAAAGCGTAGTACAAAAGCAGATTTGGTCATTAGTGTGTAATAAAAGCACGCCTGCTTAGAGTGAAAGGTGACTGTCGCTGCGAGCTGTCTACTGATCATCACCTCGTCTAATTCAAGTCATTCAGCTGGACTTCTTGACTTTATGTTTTGGAGTATTTTACAATTATCTAACGAATATCATGACCTGCTGTGTGGCTAATTGTGCTAACAGATGGCCGAAGAAAACGGCACTAGTTTTTTTCCCCTCTAAGCTGTTTTCATTTATTATTTTATTTATATATTATAATGTTTATATATATTTAAAATATTTATTTTATATTTATTTTATAATAATTGCGGCTTGACTCAAAAAATATTCAAAATTAGGCTTGAACCTGAATTCTTATTTGGGATAACTAACTGGACTGGATTCTCTGAGTATAACATTTGAAGAAAAATTAAAGAAAAAGTACAAATATGTCAAAAAAAGTATCACGATTTTTTCTTCTCCCAGCGTTCATTGCAGCAGACTCATTGGAGCTGCACATTAGACTCTTAAAGACACAACATGAGTGAGTCTAGTAAAGTGTGGGAGAGCTTGTGTGCACTCACATATTATTATAGGAATTTAGCAAGCCAGTTTATTTTGGCTGCAGGCGCTCCAAAGGCATCGTCAGTTTTTCCATAATGCTTCAGCAAAGTAGAGCAGAGCAGTGGGTTAGATGTAGGAGCTATAAGATATATGTCTAACTAGCTCCACTCAACTATGCGGTCCATTCAGAATGCATAAGCTTTTTCCACCGGTAACTACTCATGCATTTTTCATATTTTCCTAAAGCTGGGGTGTCTGAACCACATGGAGTGAGACGAGCTAGCTGTGCTGCAGAAGCTCCCAGATTTTCTCTCCTCTCTCCATCTGGTGTAGCTACACAAATCCAAACAGCACCGAGTAGTAGCTGAGAAAAGTTCCAAAGTGACGCATTGTTGTGGTAATCCTCTTGAACAACTGCCCTTTCCTACTAGTGTGAGAAAGATGTTACACTGCCCATTGATGGCTTTTTTTTTCTTGTGAGAATATTTTTGGACCCAGTGTGACAAAAATATATGAATCTTTGTCCAAATGAAATTCAGGTTCCTTGTATGGACACAAGACACAAAGAAATCTGTTTAATCCTTACAATGTTATACTGAAAATCAAATGTTTTGGGCCACTTGGCACCACATGTGTTGCACATAAGCTAACCATTTGGTGCAAGCAGCCATTTGGTAAATAAAAAGTTTGCACTGCTTCTTCCTGCCAATTTGCAGGGCAACAACAAATGTCAGATTTTTAATAGAACTTCAAAACCCACTTTCCGAGTGGCTACAATAATGATTCTTCTTCCTACACGTGCTCGTTCCTCATGATGCTGGCAGGTTAGACATTTCTGGCAGGTAGTCACAGTTAATGGAAGTGTATCATTGGTGTACGCATGTACTGCAAATAATGAACGTCAAAAATGACATGCATAGAGCAGAAGAGCTCATTAACGATGTGCTTTGTCTGCTTACCTCTTCTAATGAAAAGTAAGAAAGCTCCTGTCCACTCAAGGAGCGGATATCCCCGTGTTTTGGTGGTTCATCCACAGAAATGTCAATGGTTGATGAGTTGTAGAAGGGGTCCAAGATGTTAATAATGTCTGCATTAATTACTCTGCTGAGGCCCTCCTTCACAGTAAAGTTGAGGGCTTGGACAGGGATTATCCGGGGCACGATGTTCACAAACATGCGCAGGTTCTCCACTGTGTTAAAACCATTACTGACGTCCAGTGTGAAGACATCATGCCGCTGAAAGAGATAAATGTAGGAAATAATTTATTGATGTTCAGAGAAAAACCTTGTACCTTAAAACTGTCAGAAGCTGTGGTCGCCTTTCGTCTAGTTTTAGTTTCATTGTGAATATGAAAGGGAACGGGATTAAGAAGAAGTAATTGACTAGTTACAACTGAATATGTTTAGTGAAAGAAAGGAAAAAAACAAAGCAAAACCTGGTTGGGTGCAGACACGTAGAGAATGTGTCCTTCATCAATATCTTCCTGAGTGAAAGAGTGGATGTAGTCGAGGACAGGTGAGGCCTCAGCGTCTGGACTGGTTGTCAGCTTGACCACATGACCGTGCTGAGGCGGTTCTTTGATTGTGAAGATCATTTCACTGGGCAAAATGTCAGCTTGCTCCACCTAACAAGTCAAAGGTATATCCTGTTAATTTAATATTCAAGATTTATATGTATCCTAAGTGTTTGGTAGCTTGACAATAATGCAGACTGTACATAGCGAGCATTGGAAGAACCCTGTACATTTGTAGCATTGCATGTGTAAGAAAAAATGTTTAAATCTTTTGCTGTTTCTAACTCTTTTGAAGTATGGTTTAGATATACTTTGTTCTGGGCAAAATGTAAAGAATATTGCACAACCTCAAGAGTTAGCAAAACCAAGAAATTAGCTACTTGGCTAAAATTCTGGAAAATCTAGATTGGAAGTGGCAGCACTGAAAAACTGCAGCTATTTTGTTGTTCCCCTGTTTGAACATCCACAATTGCGTACACAAATATACAGTACAGTTGTTCTCTGTAGCATTAAAACAGTTTAGTTGTATTTTTAGTTCACAATATATAATTAATAGCCCTGCTATAGTGTCTAATATAGACTTAAGACACATTGTTAGACAGCATTGTGAACAGAAACTTCAATAGACATTTGTGACATTTGGCAACAGTTAGAGCCGTGCTGCAGATTTATGCGCAGGCAGATTTATGGTCATCTCGCTTTGAGAAGTTTTAATCTCGAGCCTGCGCGGAGCCTTGGAGTCTTTAGGAGCCATGCTCACTTACGGCAATATTTCAAAAGATCATACCGCTTTTCATTTCATTGTACAGACACACACATTGGAAAAACTCCCAGAAATAAAGTCAATATTTTACCTCTTGTAAAGGCCATTCTGTCAAGGCTTTGTTCCATACATATTTCAGTACTGTGTATACTGTGCAGTCAGCACTGTATATTTAATATGCATCTCATACTGTAAAACCAGTGTATGTTCAGATTTTTTTATTTATTTTTTAGACCTTAGTCAAGGTCTTACATATAGCTTGCAATGAATGGATCAGCATTTTAAACTGCATTAATTGCTTCCATGATGAACTGCATGCAGGCTCATCTTATAAATTACAGTGGGATTCAGGAAGCTCCTCGGGGGATACTTAGTGCTCTTTTTTCTGCACTTAATAGAGTGCAATTTAGTACATAAACCAAATTAAAAGCAGCGACTGTAAAGTCATATTTAGCCCTACTTTCATGTGGTTATAATATAGATTAAAAGCAGGGTCTGCTTGGTGACTCATGGGAAAGATCGTTTTCACAAAGAGAAAATATGTTTCTAAAGACGATATTTCTGTCATATGAAGATCATATCTACTACATAGTCTTTCTTATTTAATAAAAGCAAATACGTGCTGCACAACTTGAATGTCAGCAAAGCAAACCGTTGACTGTAGCTCTCTTAATACAAAAAAGTATTGTAATTACAGAATCAGTAAACAGTACCTTGAGATGATCATTGCTGATTACGGTGTGCTCTCCTTCGTAAGAAATGATGACGGCATTGACGACCACCTCAGGCTCAGACAAGTAACCTTGCTTAAATATTTTAATCCTGAACGTGCCCTCTTCGGAATGTCCATTTGCCTGCACAGAGAAGCTGAAGGAGTCCTTGGACCTCAGACTCTCATAATTGTGCTCATATGAGACTACACCCTTTTTCAGGTCTTCCTCTGTGAAAACTGATGCCTCAATCCCACTCACAATAATTCTGCCATCCTTGGGTGGGGATGTAATCTGAAACGTAATCTCACTGTCATGTCTGATGTCCATGTTGGATTCTGCACTCAGCAGGGTGGTAGTAAGGGTTTTGGTGCTTCCGTGATCGATGACGATGATTGTGTTGTTCACCACTCGCAGGTAGGGTTCACCTGCCTGGATCTCAAGCACCGCAGTGGTCTTGTGGAAGCCATCTGACACCTGGAGTGAAAAGCGCTCCCGATCTGCTCCGTGGTGAATGAATAAGACTTTCTTATCTTTCAGGTCGGCTTGTGTAAAGCGGAAAAGGGGTTGTGATGGCTGTGATGTTGAGACAATATTGCCCGAAAGGATTCCCTCACGAGCGTAGACGATTTGACTGTCATTGAAACCCGAGTCATTGTCCTTGAACTGAATGACATCTGTTGTTAGCAGGCGCTGGCTGTTACGGACCACATTGAAGACTTTATCCACTGTCCTCACAGGAGCATGCTCATTTTTGGGATGGATTGATATTCTGAAAACATCGCTCACAGTTCTCTCTGCATTTTCTTCATTTGCCAAAAAATGGAACTCATCACTGCTTGTCTTGGAGCCATCGTGCTTGTAAACAAGCCTTCCAAACTCAATATCTTCATTACTAAAAACTCTTATCGCCCCCTCAAATCTAGCAACTCCAGGTGGGGAATCCCTTATTAGCCGCCCATGCTTTGGCTCTTGAGTCACCCGATACAGGAAATTAACAGAACTTGAAGACTCCAGCCAAAGGTAGTTTTTGTTAAGACCATGCTCACTGCCCTCCAACACAACCAACTTCTTATTAGTCAAAACAGGGGCATCAGCGCTGGCAATGATATTGATCGGAAAGGTGTACAGAGGAGAGTGCTGATCCTCAACAAAGACTTTGAACTGGAACTGATCTGTAGTATCCACAGCAGTTCGCACTCGGGCCCTGTAGCTAACGGCATTGTCTAAAATGTCTTTTTGGGTGAACATGTCACCCTCACCCAGCTCTCTGTCTGACAACAGGAGGCTTCCCAGTGTTGGGGGTGTAATGAGGATGTATTTAATTGTCCTGGGGTCTGGGGTTTTGTCAATGAATTCAGCTTGAAGGTCTGTGATTGTTTGCTCTTCACCAGCCTCCATTTCCAGTGGTACCAGCTGAGAAACCTTCACTTGAGCAGGGGCAATCATGACTGCAAAAGTATTGTTCCAGAGGGAGAACCGCCCGAGATGAGCGCTGAATTGGATCTGCTCCAACACAGTATTTTCCTGGTCACTTGAGTCTGTGCTGACATACCTAAGGCGCTTCTGATCTAAATCAGACTGATGAAAAGTTGTGACTTGTTTGTACACTCCGTCATTTGTCAGAATCTGCAGTTCTCCAAACACTAGAGGTTGTGTGATGTTATACACAATATCGCCAATACGAGGATGAGCGAGAGCAGCCAACTTGTGATTGTCTATGGATGCATTGCTTCCTTGTGACAAAAGAAGGCCAGAGTTAGTGACCATAGTTAAATCCGGTTGTATCACGGACAACTTAAAAGTAGTGAAAAGGCTTGATCCTTCAAAAGGCACGTCTAGGGTCATCATACCAGTACTACCACCTCTGTGTACAAAATAAATATTTCCATCTTCCAGGTCCTTACAAGCGAACTCTGAGATGCTTACTCCTGGTTTCTCTCTGTCTTCTAAGTAACCAAAATCCTTGGGAGGCTCTGAAGTAACAGTTATAATTAAGTCATCACAATTCAAGTCGAAATCCAACAACCTCATGATGCTGGTATTCAAATGAGTGCGGCCATTTTCAGCGATGGAGATTTCATTTATATCAAGTTGTGGTGTATCCTTAACTGGAAGAATTTCAATTGGGAGGACATAATTGTGAGGAGTTTTTAAACATTCTGGAAGGTAGAAATCACTTTGAGCAACCACCTGTAAATAGATTTGATCTGCAAGCCTTTCATTTCCATCATGCATATACTTGATTCTCTTATTGACAATATCAAGAAGAGTAAACTTTTGAATGTGTTGTCTGTTAATGTTTATATCGACTAAGCCATATGAGGGAAGACTCGAGAGAGTAAAGGTAATCTGCGACTGTTGCATGTTTGCAGCACTGAGGTCAAATGTAGGGTTTAAGTTGTTGATATCAAGAAAAACCTCTCCACCTTCTGGCACTTGTAATGGGGTGACATCTAGAAGCTTGGTCACATTTCTAAATAACTCTGTCGTGTTTTCTGTTGGGTAGCAGTGCTGTTGTTGATTAAAGTCAATGTAAACATGTGGGGTACTGATTGTAGGGGAAGTTGAGGTTAATTCCCCGTCATAATTTGAGTAGTCATAGTCCTCTCCTTCACATTTAACATGAATATCTTTGGTCACCAGAGCATCCTGCAGGTTTCTGTCTTTCTGATTCACTTTAATTTCTCCCAAGCATCCAATGAAGGATTCGTCTGTCAAATCTTCCTGATAGATGCGACCTAATGACCCATTGCCATGGAAGAATTCCTTCCTTTTTGCCTGGATGCCCCCTAAATACAGGCTTCCGACCAAATCCAGTTTTTGTGATGGGTCAAGGGAAAGGGAGGAAGACTGGCTGTCTACATTAAGAACAAAATAATCCTGACTGATCTCGATCTTAACTCTGTGCCACTGATCGTCATCCAGCCGCACTTGCATATTCTTCAGGGCCTCCATACCACTACCGAGGTCCAGTAAACCTTTGAGATAGCCTTTCACAACACCAACAGCAATGAAGTCCGAATCTTGGCCAGGATGGAAAACAAGTAAGGCATCTTCAATGGTGGTTTTCATTAGAAATTCCAAGGCCCTTCGAGAACCACTACCTCCACTCCAGGTGGAGAAGGATATAAAAGAATCAGGGGTGCTGAAACTGGTGGTCTCGCCATCTCCAGCCTCAAACTCATTGCTGCAGGCTTCCTTTGTGTCTTGGCATCGTTTAAATGTTGAAGTGAGAATATCAAATTGATGGGATTGAAATTTGACTTCAGTCATACAGCCACGAAAAGGAGTAATGGCATTGCTAAGGTACGAAGTATGCAGGTCTTCAGTTCCTCCAAGCCAAATGCCCTGGTCAATATTGAGCTGCCCCCCGTCATTGCTCACAGGAACATATGTTGAAAAGACATCATTAATTGTCATGGTAAGCCTGCCTTCTTTCAGTGTCAGTGAGACTTTGTGGTCCAGAAGATTGTTCAGGTATGCTCCTTCAGATGAGGACAGCGTGACCTCACCAGCCCCCATGTTCATCCGAGCCTACGTGGAAACAAACATCATTTATTTCATTTGAAAAATTACATTGCATTGCATCTTTTGTATATTGTGGAACACTGGGTATTTCTGTGTGTTCATTTAATTGGAGCTGCTATTATATGAATTTATCTCTGCACTCTTATCTGGACATGATACTTAACATTAATGACTTACTTCACTATGGTTTAACTAAAAAAGGTTATAAAAAACAACCCTATATACTGTACAAAGGTTTTCAGTCACCCCTCGTTTTTGGTCTTGAGCAATCATTTTGTAGACTTTCTTTTTTGGCTGCTTTTTTGGGTCATTTTCAGTCTAGTCCTTGTACCTGACCACTTTCAAAATAATGCTTTTTTATTATTTGTTTCTTGAGCTACTTAACACTAACCTATAACTCATTAAAGCATTAAAAAAAGCATCTAACTTAAGGAATGAGCCAGTACTGTGGCTACACAAAATACAAAAAATCCAGCAATGATCCTACACAGGACTTCAGAAATGCATCTAGTCCATCTACTGTTTGCTGAGGCATCATCAGAAATGGTCTTACTGGAATGTTGGGTGTCCTTAAGGAAAGGAAATGAGGAGAAAAGGTTGAGCTATGCCAAATCACACAAGAAATGGTTTGAAAATCAGTGGGAACAGTTCTTATGGAGGGATGAATCCAAATTTGTACATTTTGGTTTAAATCATCAGCATGGAGAGAGTCATGGCTTGGGGGCTGCATTTCAGTCAGCGGTGTTCGGGATCTTGTCAAAATTGATGAAATTAAGGAAGAAGAAAAGTACAGTCAGATTTGGCAGTTTACACCATGCAGTGACATCTTAAAGCTGTCTGTTTGGCAATGGCTTCATTTTTCACCATGACTATGATACTGCCAATTCACTAAAAGAATACCAGAACGGAAAAACACACAATGTGGCACCGTCAGTCATGTATTGGCCTCCCCAAAGCCCAGACCTCAACGTTCTTTAAGCAGTGTGGGATCATCTTGTCAGAGTGAAAAGCAGTTTTTTTCCTTATATACTGTATTTTCATGTACGTTTGTATTTTCTGGGTTCAATAAGACACTCCACCAATTTCCCATTTCCCAAGAAATATAAAGAAATCAGTGGTTGCCTCAAACGTTTTGTCATAAATGAACTGTGGTCATTATCATTGCCAGATCCTGTCAGTTACAATTGATTGCAGGTTAATTATTTGGCTAATGAAAGACAAATTAAATTTTTTTTACAATATAGAACATTCAAGCAGTGTATGACAAAACCAAAGCAAATGACAAAGAAGTCATAATTAATAAGTAATTAACTCATTTAGAAAATGAATTAATTCCCAGAAGTTTCAATAATAAAATCAGAGATCTGAATGTTCTTTAAAAAAAATGTTGAACTACATGATTCTTTAACATCCCTCACAGAAAAGGCAATTTCATTTTTGTGGCGCCTCGACTCTATTTGTTCAATGTATCTGATATCCCTGAAAAACGTCGACTAGTAATATTTCCTTTTATTACAAATAACCTTTGATTTCTCCTCACTGAAAATGAAGCAATATTGTCCCTTCTGGGAAAAGTCTGTATGTCTCGGTCGCACCGTAACTGATGAGAGTTTTACTGCTTTAATTTATTATTTATTTATTATAGACATAAACAGTTTTCATTTAAGTGAGAGAACTAGAGAAGACAAAACCCCCCAAAAGAATCTAATCAATCCACCTGTTTTAGAGGGACTCACGATGAAGTAATTGTAGCTTATTGAATTGAAACAGAGTTCACGACTACTTTAAAGGTCACGTAGTTCATAACCCATTCATAACACATTCTGTTTCTTCTAGTAATTTCACTCATGATCTCTTTGGGATTTTAATGTGTGACAAATTAAGCAAATTACCCTGATTAAATGACTATTTTGAGGTCATTTCTCCATGTAAATCACTTTAGCTGTTTATTATTTCACTATAACAAAACACTCTGAAACAGGACTCTCTGTACTATGCATAGGTGACTTTGACAATAACATATTTCGCACTGTAGCTGAAGTTGAAGTGTGGAACTACACTTTTCTACAAATACAATAAGTTATGCTGATTTCAAGGTGTTTTTGTTCTTTCTGAGTCCTTAGACTTGATTTTCCCGTAGAGCTGCAAATAGAAATGCAGTTGTCTGTTTTAGCCTCTTCTTTTGAACAACTGCTCTGTTTTTGAATTGGTTATCCAATGGGTGCCAACACTGCTTTGTTTAAAAAGAGTTTTAAGGGCTCAGATTATTGCCATTTCTAAATCCGCACCTGTATTTTCCCATTTTGGAGCTCAAGGAACAGGTAGTCCTCGTTCCCAGCAGCCAGGAGTAGCAGCCCACTTCGTCGACTTGTCTTGAACTTTAGTGACAACTGGAAGGTGGAGACATCTTGGAAGGCGTTTAAATGACAGAAGCTGTCCCCAAAGTAGGATTCTGTGAAGAGTGAATGTAGGTTATCTGAAAGTATAATATATGGATCATGTTATCCTATACATCAAAGACATTTCTGTTTTTATACCCCGGATACATACACGGACACTTATTTTCTTTCACTTTGCACCATATGTCTTGTTTGTCATTTCTCTAGGAAAAGGCACCAAAACTTTTGTAGCTAAACATAAAATAGCCTCATTTGCATGATCATTTGCATTGTCTGCACTGTGGAAGCATAACATGGCCTACTACAGTGGCCCACACAAAAAGACATCTGCACAGGATGACACATTATCAACTCATCCTACAGCTGTTGACTGGCAACTCCCTGAATTCTGATGTGGAAGTTTGGCGAAACCAATTAGAGGAGCATTTTTTAATACAGTCTCATGTTACAGTGCAACGTTCTCAGGCACTGATTTCTATATTATCAGGTGTCCTCCAGCTGCTCCTGGCTGAAGAGGAGCTCCTGTGGCCTCAAAGGGATTCTCTCACTGAGACATCAGTCATTACCCCTGCGGAGATTTTTCCGGGCACATAGAGTCATGGGGAGCAGGATTTCCCAGGCTTGAGCTGTCTCATTTTCAATGATATGCTAATTCAGCCACCTGCCCCGGACTGTGCTCTCTCGAGCCCTTGACAAAATGTAAACCGGGGAGGAAGTCAATTATTTTCCAGTGCACATGCTCTGAAATTAAACTGGACCACCTCCAACAACCCGTTTCCTCAGCCATGGGTTTTCCATGGCTTTAGCCAAGAGATATAGAATTAGTCGCCCACTTGCCATCACAAGGGTGATAGTCCAAGACACAGAAGCTCACAGTGAAGAAAGCAATGTTCTGATCGGCCAGTGCTAATGCTTTGGAATATTTGGAATAGTCCAGCAGCGAGATAGAGACAGTGTTGTGTCAAAGTTCATAAATTCCTGGGAGATCATGAGGGAAAAAATGTTCCCTCAAAATCAGCAGCAGCATCAACTAACCTAGCAGGCTTCATGCGATAGGGTATTAAGGAGAGGAGAAGAAAATATGACAGGCTCGAGAATTCACATTCATAACTATAAATGGAAAAAAGTACTTTCTCAGGGCTGAAACAAATGAGTGTGTGTGTGTGTCTGTAAAGGACAGCCTATGTCTGGGTTGCGTCTACATTAATGTCATGCTGCCAACTTCAAAACACTGAAGGCTAACTTTGTCCTTTTGTCTCTCATCCTGTAAGTGAGCCTTTCCATTGCGGATCTGCAACAAACATTGAAAATGTAAACAAAGACAATCATTTTGATGTCAGCAAGAACGAAAGCAAAGCTTTTATCGTCACGCCCACGGTTCTGCATTTTAACTAAGAGGCATTTAGTTTTGGGTCCAGGGCTGCTCTGTCATGAACAAAGTCAGTGATGAATGGTCTAAGCACAAGGCCAAGCACACAGAGAGACTTTTTGCAGTCACAGAAACGCCACGGATATCACACGTGGATTTGACATTATCACATGTTAAACTTTGTAATACATACTGTGTGAATAACAACAAAGAAAAGTGAAAGAAATCACAATGACAATGAAACCAGCCCTGACAACTCAACAAGGAAATGTTACAGAACATGGAAATGTCATTTGTACAAGAGAGTTGGACGAAATTGTTGTAGTTACACATCATTCATTTGCAAAATGTCACTTTTTGGAGTCTATTGTCGTTAGCTGTTACTGACTGCACCAGAGGCTATTATAGTACAGTTCAGAGAGTTTTTGGTAAAGCTAAGGTATTCTAAATGAAATACTAGTGCTAATTGCATAGGACCCTCTAGGCTGAAACTGAAAAATGGGGGAACAGAATCTTTTCTTACAGGCAATTGCATTAACAAAGAAAATCGCAATGAGCTCCATGGTTCTTAAACCCGAGCTTTTGTTGGATTGTTCACTGAGCATGGGGATAAAAAGCTGAAGGAGAGAGCGATGCCAAGACAATTCTGCCTGGGGATTTTCTGGTTCAAATTCAGCTTGCTGCTGTTGCCTTCAGGAAAAAGGAGCACATTTTCTAATGATACACACAAAAGCTTTACTCTCTGCAGTGTACCTGGACCTGGAATTCATTAGTTCTCCATCTAAGCTGTGTAAAGCTCTGTGTAGAATAGGCTTCACGTAGGAAAAGCACATTTTCAACATGCTATCTGTATAAATGTCTCGCTCTGTGGCACTTCTTTTGTCTCTGCACCCTTGGTGAAACCTGTTCAGTGTTAACAGTTCCTAATATGTTTGCAAAGAGATACCTCCAGGATGACAGAAAATGAATTGTACATCACACAAACCTCCTCTCTTCCCTTTTCCTGCAGTGTAAGACTAAGCCACAGTCTCCATCTTCCAGGCACTCAGTGCTGGATGTAGATGGGAACTAGCTGAGGGGATTTTGCTGACAAGGCATCATCATACAGAAAGGAACATCATTGCTCCCAAAGGATGTAAGCTGGAGCTGTGGCTCTTCTGCCACACTTGGTGTCAGTCTGTGTGTTGAAGTTTAACCACCCAAGAGCACAGTCTCTGATAAGCTTCAACTACCACACCTCCCCCTTAACACCACTTTAACACAAACCATTCTGTGTCAAGCAGAATCCTGGTCTCAGGCCAATGCAGATGGCTATAATTTGATGACTGACTGCTCTTGTATTTATAATGCTCGGAGGAAACTGAGTCTTCCTCCCTTTTAAGAATCGCTGGATGAATTACCCTTTTGTCTTCCTCTCCCTTTCCTCCTCCTCTTCTCTATCCTCTTTTGGTCCCAGGCTAGTGACACATGTCCGGAAAAGCTATAGGGAAGAGAGACACGCTGACCACAAGTGCCAGAGACAGTGAGAAGACTTTGTGTCCTGTGACATGTCCGTACTGATCAGTCAGAATCGCTTTAGTCCTACTTTAAGTGAGTGTGAAGATGTGGCAGATACACATGAACTAAGGATTCAGGGTGCTAAATGACTCATTACAGTCACTCAAGGAAATCTTTAAACTATATGCAGAAAATTGTGAAAACTGATATCCTTGAACTTTGTATTAACTGCATAAACAGAATAATGCTATTTTATTTATTGTACTTATTCTGTTTGTTTGAAATATTTAGCAGAAGAAAGGACCTTGTGTGTGGTTCTCTTCTCAAATTTTGTCATGGTAACACTGCTTGGAATCCAAACAAACCACCTACTTGCGTAACCCATGGTTAAGCTATGGTTAGATTGACTATAAATAGAGGTTATGTTTGCCATTTCTTTCCTTTGCTGGGTTTTGCCTACTGCAACAGGGCATGATGGCTCGAGGATATGAAAAATAGAGTCTGCTAACCACAGACAGAACCTGAGAGCTTATAAGTGCAATATTGTTTTTGCCACATGGCAACTCAGTCATTACCACGAAACAATTATAATCCTTTGCAAGGGTCAATAGCACTTAGACCTGTGGTAAACATTTGTTTTCTAATTGTGTCTGCAGACAGCTCAATGTACTGTTAGGGTTTGGAAGAGAACAGGAGAAGTTGCACATTACAACTAATCAGCTGAGTGAACAGCCTTGATAATTTATTGTTATTTATCAAACCAAAATGCCAAGTATCAGCTGTGAGTATTTCAAATATCATAGTGGAAGAGGATGGATGGCGTTTCAACACTGCACTAAAGCTGCAACCTTTCTTTAAATGGATTTCTTTACTATCCTTTACTACAGTTACAGAGCCTGTGTTTCATATGCCCACCATCCACCCCAGCCACCTCCCTCCAATTCTTTGCTTTGACAGATGCTAAATAAAATATGCTGCTGAGCATAATCAAAGCAGCATTAAATAATTAACATAATATTCTTAATATACCATAAGTTTGATATAGGGTGTGCTGTAAGTCATAACTATATGTCAGAACCAACTTGTTGGGAGCATCAAACTCCAGCTGTTGGCCCCACCCAGCCAGGAGGTTCAAATCAAGAATCTTCCTGTTGTAAGACAAGAGTGCTAACCACTGGATGACATTGTCATCCCTCAATAAACATTCAGATTCACTATATTAATACAGTTTTCAAAAAAAAAATAAAAAAATTCCAACAGAAGAAAAATGTTCTTAAAATGTCTCCAAAAGTTGATTCTGTTCATCTGGACGTAACGTTTTCAGTGGGAGAAACGTTTCGTCACTCATCCAAGTAACTTCTTCAGTCTCAGCTGACTGCAGGTTTCCCCAATCTTATAAACAGTACATTTGCATAATGACTGAAACCAGCCCACTGAAGGAACAAAACACTACGTCTAGATGAACAGAATCAACTTTTGGAGATTTACTTACCTGGATGATTGAGGATGCATCAAGACGTTCTTAAAATGTTCTCAGGAAGTGAGCATTTTGGCAAAAACATTTAGAGACTCTGAATACAGCACTCTCCATAAGACAATAGTCCTAGCTCCAGTGCTTTTAAACAGCAGAGAGCTGAGCCACAACTCTACATACTTTGACAGTGCTGCTTTATGAGGATCCCTTCCAGACTTTTCAGAAGTCACCAGGGACACACTTTTACAGGCTTTAAGGAGCCATTTCTCAGACCCAGCTATGCTAGCGTGAAAGCAGGCTGCACAATTCTAGCCCCCTCCCTCCCTTTCAAATCCCTATCCACTTCTGCATCCCTCTGAGACACTCCAATCACAGCCAGATTGAAGAGGTACAATACTTAAAAAAAGGCTTGTGGAGGCCACAGCTGGAAGCCTCCTCCCTGGCAATAACCTACAACTTTTCAGGCTGTCTCTCTATAAAACGCACGCTTACAAAACAGACAAGGGGTAGCGGCAGCAACGAAAAATTATGACCTTTCTCTGTGAAAAGAGAATGGAAGTGCAATGTAATTTTAGCTTAGGTAAATGGACTTGTGACAAAGCGTGGAGTGGAGGATGTGAAAGACTCATGCTGTCTGGATTTGTGCTCTGCTCTGAAAAGCTTGGTCTCCATGCAGAATGAAAGGAAAAGCACTCCCTTTGGAATGACATAAAAGTGGTAGTGTCTTTAATTAGTGTAACTGAAGACTTTCCAATATTCCAACAAACAAACAAACAAACAAACAAACAAACAAACAAACAAACAAACAAACAAACAAACAAACAAACAAACAAACAAACAAACAAACAAA
>NW_005187444.1:1049501-1066556 GCF_000239375.1 Pundamilia nyererei | reverse complement strand
AACAAACAAACAAACAAACAAACAAACAAACAAACAAACAAACAAACAAACAAACAAACAAACAAACAAACAAACAAACAAACAAACAAACAAACAAATAAATAAATAAATAAAAAAAACACATAAAACTGACAGAGATATTTCTATCTGTCTTTTTATACCCATTTGTTTAGTTTAAGAAGGAAAAAAAGCAGGATAACTCAGGGCTTATAGGGGAGTACCCTACCACTGCGTAACATCCAATCCCATGACTGGAAAGCCAAAGAACAGTCTTGTTGTATACTCCAGAAAGTTGCCACGAACGCCTTTTTACAGCATGTACACTCTCTTGCACAGCTTTCAGGGAAAATATCCCCTCAAAAGTTGGGCTTCATTACCCTGAAATGCTAACTGAACTCTTTCAGGCCACAGCAGACAAAGATATATTATGGTAGTTTAAAAGCACACAATGGGACATTCTCAAATTTTCAAGCTATGCTTTTCCTGAATTTCAATTTTCCAACCACTAAGGTGTTTGATTAATTTGCAGGCTCTTGGCTCCTAAAACTCTGCTAAAAGACTTGTGATCCTAATGACTTCAGTTGATGATCTCATTCACCAAACAGCATTGTAAGACAAACATAGCCATGAACGGATGCATTGTAGTGATTTGGGGCTCTGCTGTAGTTTATGACTGACTAATACAAAGCGTGCCACTGTCAGCCCAGCTGAGCTACGGAAACCATGGTCAAGGTCCCGCACAGTGAGTCCTGTTAAAATAATCTCTCCGTGACATCAGAGGAGTGGACCGCCCCATAGGATTTCAACCTGCAATCCCCCTAACAATAAATGGACCTCACTACGCCTGAGCACACACACTTTCTTTTGTCATGTTTTGAAAGAGATATTCTAATGTGTGATTATTTATACATGTAGCTATGCCTTTCTCTGTTTTCCCTCAGCTCCTGAAATTGTTTATGGAGCTGAAGGACATTTAATGAAGTCTCACATGTGAGAAGTGACTGCAACAGTGTGTCAAGGGAGCAGACAGGAAGGAAAAAATTGCACACAAACTATCAAATCTAAGACTTTTTTTTACAGTGATATCTTTCGCATCGTTCGGTAAAGAAAGTGTACTGTCCTTCTGTGCTTTCACATCTGAAATCTAATTAGAGGCCAACTGAGGATTTTCATTAACCTACAGTGCTTGATTGAAAAGAAGCTTAAAGGTGAAAAAAACAAACTGAGAGCGCAGCATGTAATGGATGGGTAGCTAGAATGGTCGGGCCCTTTTCCCCCACAGCATTGATGGACCAAAGAGTAATAGCAGCAGGAAATTAGCACACAGTTAAGTACAGCCTCTTAAGTTTCTAACATTTACAATGTCAACACAAAATGGGAGCGCAAAGACGTTCTGTGTCCTGTTGTTGTGTCGTGATTAGCACGGATAATTAAACTAAATTATTTTAATGTCGGTTATTTTAAGCCCCTGTTTCAAAGTGTGATACCACATCATACCCAGGTTAAAGTCTGGATTTAATCAATAGACATCATAAACCCCTAATTTTCCCATGACAGAATCCCCCCCCCCCTCCTATCATTATGATTTATCTGATACAGCCTATATCAGTATGCTGATATGAGTCCACATTGAAGTCCATCTCTGGAGGAAACTTTTTCAGTTTTCAGTTACATTTTCCTCAGGTTTAGTCAACAAATTAGCTTAGCAGGTTTTGAAAAAAGATCACAGTTAATATTAAATGGAACCTTTTAGCAACTTTTCATCCACCTCTTGGGGAACTTCTCTTGGCAGAAGCCCTGAAGTGGGGCTTATGCTCGGTTTTGGACATACACAACTGCAGGCTCCATGGACCAGTAGCCATTCCTGTTATATTTCTTTTAAGTCCACTGGAAGACCAGCTGAAGGGTGCATGGGTAGTTGGCACATGGTAGTGCAGTCTCTGTGCAGATGAATCCAAAATTACCCAGTATGTGGCTGTCTGCTTGGAGCCTCCTGCTCATCATCTGGTGATGAAATTTGCATCACTGCACACTTGTTTTTTACTTTTTATTTTTAATCTCTCTTGGGTTATCCTCAGAAACCAAAAAATCTACTGGAAGTACATGCATCAGCTTATTTCCTGAATGTACTGTGTTTACTTTAATGAGGCACAGGAGGTGTTTAGAAAGTATTTTTTTTTTAAAATATTTTTTATATACCGCTTTCTTTATTCTTTATCACACTTGCTATATATGTGTTTAAAAACAGTTAAATCTAAGTTTTAAATCTTAAACACACCTATTTGTTTTTTTTTGAGAGAAAGCTAATCTGCCTCTAAGTATGGTGGAGCTGGAGCCAGAGGTTAGTTAGCGTAGCTTAGCATAAAAGCATGAAGCTGGAAAAAGTCATTAGTTTTGATAACAGTAAATGCCAACATATCTCTACCTCAGTGCTCCACAAACAAATTTTAGTTTGCATATAAATGCTACAAGTTGAAGGGCATATGGCTGATATATGTAGCAGCATAGCAGGCTAAGCTAAACAGCGCCTGCTCTCAGTTCATTTAGCTTACACAGAATTCAAATAGGCTCTTGCCCCCAATTTTTCACTTATATCAACTGAGTAGAGAGCATCTTGGTGAAAGGAGACATTTTGGCATTCTTTTCAGTTTGCAGGCTTTGTTAGATAAGTAGTCACAAGGGGCCTGTGTTTCTATGTTGCACCTCAACTCTCCCCCTACAGTTAATATTCCTCTTAATATCTCCAAACTATGCTCTTGAGGTTTGTGTCTTCTGTTGTGCTTTGGGTTTTAATGTTTTCACAATACATATGGCTGGTATGCTGTTGCACACTACTGAGAGTGCCTAAGGCACTTTTGGAACTGCCACAATTGAAGTATGAATAAGAAGAGAAGACGTGACAGCACCAGCGTTTGGTCGTGTAATTTCCACAGCCACACTTTTTTTGGGGGTATTGAAAGTACATGTCTGCGTGTTTGCTCTCATCCTAATTCTTTTATCGTTAACAGTCATTTCTGACAGTATCAATAGCTCCATTCAGCTTTCGCACTGAGTACCCTCGTGACTGCAGTTATGAGTACGATTGCATGCATCAGTCACTCCTCCACTAATTATCAGCATGACATTGGCTTTTCAGTGCCTTGGAACGTACTTTGCTGAATAGCAGTTCACTGTCATAAATCATTCCACTTATATGTCAGCACAGGGAATGAGATTTAGCACCTTAAACCAAGAAACCTTGCTCAGCTGGGGTCCAGTGCCTGGGAACACTAGATAGAAATGGCTTTATGTTCCAGACAGATCAGTTAAATTATTTTTATGTCTTTCTCTCATTTGGGTCTCACTGATTCAAAACAGAAAATGACTTGTCAATTTTATGTGGTCCTGGCTGCAACTTCACCTCATGCTATATAGCAGACAAGGTATGTCATTTTACATTGGGAGCCACATACTTTGATCTTAAGTGGGCCGGACCTAGGATGGGAAAAAGTGCAATTTCAAAAGAATGCCTTGTGTACATTAAAGAAGACGTCTTGGCTTGTTTTTGCCCAGGTTGTCCTGTAATTATAAAATATAAAGTTTTTGTTAATTAAAAAAAAAGTTCTACAGGAACTTTTCTGTCATTTAATTATTTAATTATTATTTAATTATAATAGTGTGGTTATAAAAAACCATGGAGGAAGTCTTTATGTAAGGAAGAAATACAGTTAAAAGTGCAAAAATGAACTAATTCCTTCACAGGCCTTATGGTTGACACCCCTGTAACAGACAATACAAAATTGGATTTATTTAGTTGTAAGGTGGATAGTATTCAAACTCTTGGTACCTTTAAATTTTATGTCAGTTACCCAAAACGCCACATTTTTCTCTCCTCACAATAGTTAAATGTTGAAAGGAGCCTTTGTCACATCAGTTTCAACCTTCACAGCTACACACTCTTTCCATGACCAAATCTAAAGGTGAGGCTTATCTGTAAATGAGGCCTCTAGTCTCTAAAGAGGGGGAACTTGTGATACAGAGGTTGCAGTGTAGGGGCCTCTCAAAACCCATATCCGGCTTTAAACCAGGTCTGCAGACTCAGTGTGTGTTTGAGATCAGAGTGTCACATTAGCTCCATAATGAGAACCAGCTGAAGGCACACACCACCAGACTGACCCTTTCCAGCTCAGACTGCCCCCACCTTCATTTCCCTACCACCCTCGCAGCCGTACCCTAGATAAATGCTTTATCCAGATGCTTTCTCTGAAACCCTTCCATCAACTGGCGTTACTCTAAACCGTCTTAGTGCACACACCCAAAAACAGAAGTACACGGTGCAAACATAAACACCCATACTCACCCTTGCACCTATTAGTGGCTATGAGCACACGCACACACGCTTTCCCTCCCTTTGCCACGGGTTAAGGATCTCACAAGCTAACAGCCATTCCTTCTGTGCCCGCTGGCTGAGTCAGCCCTCCGTCTCCCGCCATTCAGATAAATGTTTTCCACCAGGCTACCGTTGAAGAGGCCCACCCTGCTCCACCCAGCTCCTTTTCTCCAACTGTCTTTTGGGAAAATGTTACTAGCGCTCCCTACCCCCTAACCCCAAACCTCTCTTTAGCATCCCTCTGTGCAGAACTCACTCTTCCTCAGCCCCACAGCCTTCAGTCCAAAGTAAACAGCATTTAACATGGAAAGCCCGGAAACGCTGCGCAACAACTTAAACAGCAGTCTAATGTCCCAGCTCCAACAAATACATCTATTTCATTTTTCCACAGTTCTGCAGGGTTTGGTTTTATTATTGAAGCACTGGCTTGAAGATGGATAATACTGGTTCTTAGTGGAAAGATTTTAGTAGCAGGCATAATAGACGAGGAGGAACGCACAGGGGATTTGGACTTTATACTCAACTACATACTACAGTACTGCTCAGCTGGTAAATTTGATTTGTAGAAAAAAAAAGAATACATTTTAGGATTTTATGTAATCCTAAGATTTATTGTGTCCTTACAGGATTATTTCAAGCAAATACAAATATGGCTGAAACCAAAATATTCAAAATAGACCAGTGTGAAAAATATATTTATTCAACCCTTTATTAGGGCTCCAGCAATGCTGAGCATAATTAGATACACACACCTAGAGGGTCTCTCTCTCTCACTCTCTCTCTCACACACACACACTTGCCCAGATCTGTCTTTGCGCACAAACCAGCAACCTTCTGATCACCTTCTTTTTCTCAGTGAGAACACTGACATCTGTCCAGTCACAGCACGCCTGCCTACACAAAACAGGGAAGGCTACGCATTAAAGGCAAACACTGGTTTTGCTGGATCTTAACATTCATGCCACATCAGTGGTAATGGTTTAAACATGTGGTGACAAAACTGACCCGGGGGAGGGGAAACAGAACCCGTGAGCTTGCCAAGTCAATCAATGACGGCGGCCACTCCGCGCACCGCAGTTAGCCTGAGGGGACGTCGTGGCAACATGCATCCTCTAACACAAGCCACTGTTTACTGTACATAACTCACACCCTTTGGCAGTTGTGTCGTGCGTGGATGTAGCAACAGTACAAGTCCAACACTATAATCTGTGATGACTATAACAACCCTTCATATTGCCCTTCTCTCATAGAGCCATCTGCCTTTCAAAGCAAAATCTTTAAGACCACTTTTAGTTGAAATATCTGCCGGCCATTTTTCTTCACCTCCAAATATTGTTATTCACATATAGGCTTGCAACATTTGACACTACAGTAAAGGATAAAAGCAGGGTGGCCACTGTGTCTTACCCAATCCAAATGTGTTATTTGAGCAACAAACCACTACCATCTACTGTGTAACCAACATGCTATTCCTAAAAAGTTTTTATATTTAGACAATATAGAGGGCTGTCACAGAAACCAAAGAGTCTAAGAGAGAAAGACAAGTAGGCCAGTCAAACGATGTTGAGAGATCACGTTCAGGCAGGTGAAACAACCTAAGTTTGAAACAGAAAGACTGGCTTAAGAAAGACAAAAAAGATACTAATGTTTAATGGAGTTTTTGATGCCATTCAAGATCCAAGATATTTTGCAGTTGCAAACAAAGTGACAAATTAAGTTTTCCTTTTAGAAATTTGAATGAAAAACCCATGCTGCTTTTTTTTTGTTACAGTGGGGCAAAAAAGTATTTAGTCAGCCACCGATTGTGCAAGTTCCCCCACCTAAAATGATGACAGAGGTCAGTAATTTGCACCAGAGGTACACTTCAACTGTGAGAGACAGAATGTGAAAAAAAAATCCATGAATCCACATGGTAGGATTTGTAAAGAATTTATTCGTAAATCAGGGTGGAAAATAAGTATTTGGTCAATAACAAAAATACAACTCAATACTTTGTAACATAACCTTTGTTGGCAATAACAGAGGTCAAACGTTTACTATAGGTCTTTACCAGGTTTGCACACACAGTAGCTGGTATTTTGGCCCATTCCTCCATGCAGATCTTCTCGAGAGCAGTGATGTTTGGGGCTGTCGCCGAGCAACACGGACTTTCAAGTCCCGCCACAGATTTTCTATGGGGTTGAGGTCTGGAGACTGGCTAGGCCACTCCAGGACTTTCAAATGCTTCTTACGGAGCCACTCCTTTGTTGCCCGGGCGGTGTGTTTTGGATCATTGTCATGTTGGAAGACCCAGCCTCGTTTCATCTTCAAAGTTCTCACTGATGGAAGGAGGTTTTGGCTCAAAATCTCACGATACATGGCCCCATTCATTCTTTCCTTAACACGGATCAGTCGTCCTGTCCCCTTGGCAGAAAAACAGCCCCATAGCATGATGTTTCCACCCCCATGCTTCACAGTAGGTATGGTGTTCTTGGGATGCAACTCAGTATTCTTCTTCCTCCTGAAGAATTTATTCGTAAATTAGGGTGGAAAATAAGTATTTGGTCACCTCAAACAAGGAAAATCTCTGGCTCTCACAGACCTGTGACGTCTTCTGTAAGAAGCTTTTCTGTCCCAAGAACACCATACCTACTGTGAAGCATGGGGGTGGAAACATCATGCTATGGGGCTGTTTTTCTGCCAAGGGGACAGGACGACTGATCCGTGTTAAGGACAGAATGAATGGGGCCATGTATCGTGAGATTTTGAGCCAAAACCTCCTTCCATCAGTGAGAACTTTGAAGATGAAACGAGGCTGGGTCTTCCAACATGACAATGATCCAAAACACACCGCCCGGGCAACAAAGGAGTGGCTCCGTAAGAAGCATTTGAAAGTCCTGGAGTGGCCTAGCCAGTCTCCAGACCTCAACCCCATAGAAAATCTGTGGCGGGAGTTGAAAGTCCGTGTTGCTTGGCGACAGCCCCAAAACATCACTGCTCTCGAGAAGATCTGCATGGAGGAATGGGCCAAAATACCAGCTACTGTGTGTGCAAACCTGGTAAAGACCTATAGTAAACGTTTGACCTCTGTTATTGCCAACAAAGGTTATGTTACAAAGTATTGAGTTGTATTTTTGTTATTGACCAAATACTTATTTTCCACCCTGATTTACGAATAAATTCTTTACAAATCCTACCATGTGGATTCATGGATTTTTTTTTCACATTCTGTCTCTCACAGTTGAAGTGTACCTCTGGTGCAAATTACTGACCTCTGTCATCATTTTAGGTGGGGGAACTTGCACAATCGGTGGCTGACTAAATACTTTTTTGCCCCACTGTATCAGTTGAATCTGTTTGGTTTCTTGTGTGAAAGGACTAACTTGTGACAAGGGTCATGAGTCAGAATTGACGCCACAGTGCCACGAGTTTGTAAGCAGCATAGCTCACCGCACCTCAGGGATGCCTTGCAGACAGAAAGCAGAAAAAAACAAAACAAAAAAACTTTAGAAAGACAAACGCTTTCAGAGGAAGAATATGATGAAAAAGAAACTGAGTGAATGTTGTATCTGGAAAACAAAAAAAAGTCTTCAGAAATCCAAAGAGTGAGCACAGAAAGAGCTACATCAGAGAGCTTTTTCTGTTTGCTGTTTCTTCAAGTTGGCATGGAACTTCAGCAGATTGACAGAGGTTCTTATTACCTATAATTTGCATTTAGATGACAACAAGAGCAGGGAGTTTGAATTGAGTGTTGTTCCAACAACTACTTCTCAGCTCCAACAGATGTAATTACAAGTAATGCACCTCATTGCATGTGTCTGATTACAATGCTATTTCTTCATTTTATCTGAGGGAAGTTGCTCATAAGCATCCTTTGTGCATCATCCCCCACCTCCCAACCGTGTACGGCTGATTGAGCTAAATGCTTTTCACTCTGTTAGAAACTACCATATGTATTGCAGATGACTGAGGAGAAATCAAACATCCTCCCATACTGTACCACCTACCTCTTGCATGACAGCAGATCACAGCAGTTACTGTTGGAGTTGACTGCTTTTTAACTTCAGAAATGATCTATGGTAGTGTGTGTCCTGAAAGTGAAACTCTTTTAGAGCAGTCAAAGATATGTCTGAATTGCCAGAACCCAGGATACAAAGTCTTACAGACTGTGACAGCTGAATGTAACCACAGGTAAGCTCAGAAGTGATCTTAAAAGAGACAAAAAAGCCTTTGTTGGTGCATGAGAAGTGAACATTTGAACCTTTTTTTATGGAATCAACCTGTGAAAACACTTATTAGAAAACTATTAAACATTAAGATGGCATTTATAAAGCATTTCTCCTCCCTAGTATGTAACTAATAGAATGGATATAAAGTGTTGCTTAATAAGCTTATAGACAAACAAATTATTTAGGCTATGCCAATGGTTCATCATATCTTTAATAACTAAAGTGTGAGATGACACTTTGTTGGAAGTGTGTCTTGGTGAATTTAGCCCAGTTGAGCTGTGTTGAGCTAACCAGCTAATTAGCCTTGCAGCCCTGTTGTCCATTGTTGTGTTAGCACGGCGGCATCTATTTTCCCAATTTTGATAGGTGAAGTTGACTTTACATTATTGTCTTTAAATCTTTAGTTAATGTTGCATATTTCTGCCTTAATAAATTGAATGGGAATTTTAAATATGAATTGCAACTTTGTTTATTTGATGATTAAATAAAAGATCAAAAAATCATGACTGCTGCACTAAACACAAGTACTGTATCAATGTGTGGATTTACTAATCTATTAGAGTGGTATTTTGAGAGTTGATTTTATATTCCTTATGGCCATTTAATATAGGTAACTATTTATTTCATGCAGTAGTAAAACTGGGGTTTTGATATTCCATGCAAATACCATTTGTTTTGGGATTGTCTTTGACAAAGGAAATAGAAAGCCATACCTGAACTTGATCGATTTCTTACCCCGAGGAGCTGCTCTGATTTTTTATTATGCTGGAGAAGGAGACCATCCATTACTTTTTTACGCTTGAATTCACCCGTGTGAACACGACTGGACAACTTCACTTCTTTGTTTGATTTAGGAGCACTTTGGAACTGAACCATACAGGACACTGACTTGCCTGGCCAAAGCTGTCTGCATATCAGAGGAAACTTGATGAATAAACTAATGATATTCCAAACACTTTACAGCACTTTGCATTTAATCAGACCTATTAATCTCTGACTCTCCTCCACAGTCTATATGTGCCCGTCTTCCTCCCCTCATCCCCAACCGGTCGTGGCAGGTGGTTGTCCCTCCCTGAGCCTGGGTCTGCTGGAGGTTTCTTCTTCTTCTAAAAGGGAGTTTTTTCTTCCCACTGTGGCCAAGTGCTTGCTCACAGAGGGTCATCTGAGTGGGGAGTTTACTCCCATATTATTGTAGGGTCTTTAAGTTACAATGTAAAATACTGTGTATATAAAACAACAGTTGTTGTCATTTGGCACTGTACAAGTAAAACTAAGCTGAATTCAGTTGAGATCCAAGAGATGTTTTCCCACACAGTTTATTACACCTACACTTGTGAAGGTCTGTGAAATATTCCCCATTGGTTTGGGATATTCTTATTCATGTTTACTTTAAATGAAGATGCTTCAATATATTTATGTCACGTTACCCTGGAGCTCTCATTGTACCTACAATTTACTATTGCAGCATTTTTGTATGTTCTGCATCACTTTGTACCTTGTCTGGTTCCTTTTTCAATTAGGAAGATAGCTGAGACTTGGCTGAAATTATTCAGATTTATGTATAAAAAGAATTGAAAAAAGAAGCAGTTCATGGTAATAAAATGGGTCAAAATATATAGTTGATGAAAGTTTTAAAAATCCTATGTTTAGTTTAATGAGGCACTCTTTTAGAGGTAAGAGTTCAATAAATAAAAGGATTTCATGTTTGTTTATTGTGCAGCGGAAGAGAGTTTGGTTGAAGTTCATTCGTCTTTAAAGGTATAAAACTGGGCAAACACTGTGCGATTTTTTTTCAGTCGCGTTATTCAGCTCCTGCTCAAACTGTACAATTGAATCGCAGGGGTGAGAAGTTCTTAGGTCACGATGCAGGGTCTCACACTATACGGCCCGACGCTCTGATGTGACCTGAGTGCTCAAACTGTGCGTCCCCAACATGAAGCTTATAACACAAAATCTGTCTCTCGCTCTCCCTCTCTGTTTTTCACTCACACAGACACGCACACCACCACCATCAACTTTGCTAAATTGCTAATGAAAAACATTGACCAGGCAGCTGTGATTGAGCAGCAGTGTCCATCCAACTCTTTTCACGGTTGTTGTGGTCGTGATAATTTTGTGAGTCCACATCGAAAAAGCTCAGATGAGCTTGCCAAAGTTCTCCAAGTTGTACCTCCATGGCTTGTGTCCAGATCACACGCTGCACTGCCGTGCTGCTCCATCTTTCTACTTCCATTTCTGTTTGCGCATGCGCAGTGTGAGAGGCTGCGTTGACACCCTCACGACGGCCGACAGGATTTCAAACAGGTTTGATTTTCTTAGGACCAAACGACTGATGATTGGGAGCCAGTCGTGAGGTGTATACCTCATGTATACTACATGATACACGACACAAGATTGAGGCGAAACTCGATCCCCAAAACGGTTGCACGACTGAAAAATCGGCTCAAAATGGGCCAATAATCGCACAGTGTGAGCCCAGCTTAAGGAAAAGGTTTTGAACCTTAAGAAACCTGGTGTTTTATTTTGAAAATCTTTATTGCTATCCAGTGCATTAATTTTCACATTGGTTTCTTTTATTTTAAATTATTTGTCTAACATTTCATTTGATTTATTTTTCTTTCATCAAACAAATACCTGTTGAGGGACAATTTTTGTGGTCCTCATTAATGTAATCAGAAATATACATAGTAATAATAATAGATACAATGCATGTATCTATATTGTATATTTAATATTGATATGCATCTGCAATTATGGGACATAACATTTTTAGTTGAAAGTTAAAAAACATAATCATTTATACAACCAGCAATTTAAACCAGTTCACATTTGGATTTGGGGTAAATGTTAATGAATTTCCAAGCGATCAATTGATGATTATTCTCATTATCAATCACTCTTGAAATGATTTTCTTGATACATTGTTTGGTCAATACGAAAAAGACAGAAAATTATGATGAATGACGATTATCTTCTCACACGGCCCAATCATTAATCAATTATTAAGATAAATTGTTTTATGTTTTGATGAATGACAAATCAATTAACCAGATTGCTGAAGGTCTTGAATTCCACACCCTGAAAAACTGAAGAAGAAGAACTGATGATTCTTTTAGCACAAAACAATAAGGTACGTGCTTTCGGCTGCTGGAGAGATTTCCGGTTATTATTTCTCGCTGTAGAAACAAGAAGACTTTAATCTACAAGTTTTGGCAAGAGCTTAATTATTTTGTTAGCTGTTCCAGTGCTTTTGCAATGATCCATTAGCAACTCTGAAAGCCTCATGAAACCTACTGTTGAAAGCAACAAATACTATAGCTGTATTTGAAACAAGTAGGTTAATCAATACCCATTTAACTCTTGACTGTAGCCAGAACATAAATTGGGGCAAATAAAAATAACAATGCACAGTGATGAGTTACAGATCAATTTGTTTTCATGTAAGCTGCTTTTAATACTAGAAACTTTTGGCTAGGGATTGTTTTTGTGTTTTCTGTACTTTGAATACACAGTAAAGTATAAAAGCATCCCTAAAAAGAGTCCTTAAAATTGACCAATTACACAGTCTATGTATCAGACTACATGTTCCTTAGACTTGTGTGGAAATGTATCTGCTAATCTAAATCTGGTTCATCTTCTGAGCCTTTCATCCATCATCACGTCGGCAAATCTTTAATCTTGGCAGAGCATAATTACGCGTACTGATGAAAGTGCCACACACGGGTGAGTAATTTGATGGCATAAGACATGCCCGGCCACAGATGGCTTGCACAGATTCCGTGCATAGTACCCACATCACTGCATATAGCTTTACATACAATCCTGACAACTCCTCATCCATATTTAGATTTATGAGCACATTTGTTCCTCCCGTTGAGGCACAAGATGGCTTTTTTCACAGGATATTGACAAGGCTGTCAGACTTTGATGAATGCAAGGGTTGGAGGAGCGCATTGTTTGAAATAAGTGTCAACGGGAGCGAGTGAGAGCGAGATCATCAGTGGGGCTGTGCGAACGAGCGCAGGCAAAGGAGAAAATGAGGAATATGTTTTTTATTCACCGCTGGAGGCGAAAGCTCCACCGAGACAGAGTCACTGTCTTGACTGAAGACCAAAGCGAAGCCCAGGACTAAAATCAATGCTCGCCTTCACAAAACCCTGCAGCTGTAAACAGAAAGGAACTTGAGAGGGGCAACCATTGTAAACTCTGACGTGGAAGATAAAACAAAACAAAACATAAATGAAAAAACAAAAAAACTAAAGCTCTTAAAAATCGTTCTGGATAGCTGGCGATGCTAAGTATTGATTGTATGAAAGGTTTTACTTGTTGTTTTTGTAATTTAAATCTGAGTATATACTTCAACTATTGTCCAGCTTCACAGACACCGTTGGTAAGTGGAGATTTTAATGGCGTTGACGGCATGTTGTGGTTAGCACCACAGTAAGACGGTACTGGGTCAAGCCTATCGATTGGTTTGAGAGCCATTGTGTGAAGTTTTCCTGTTCTCCCCATGGGCTCCCAACTGGATACTCTGGGGTTTCCTCCGACAGTACATGTGAAAGACATGGATGTTAGTTTAATTGGTGAGGTGGCATTGTCCATGAGTATGAATAGTTGTCTGCCTCACTCTTTTAGCCCTGCCAACCTGTGTAGGCTGTCACTCACCTTGTGTTTACACACCACTCTCCATTTAATTATGTGTTATTATTAATGTCTGACTCTCTTCCACAGCATGTCTTTTTTCCTGTCTTCCTCCCCTCACTGCAGATGGTTGCTCCTCCCTGAGCCTGGTTTTGTCTGAGGTTTCTTCCTGTTAAAGGGGAGTTTTTTCTTCCCACTATAGCCAATGTGTGGGCCTACAGGGAGTTGTCTAAATGTTGGGGTTTCTCTGTATTATTGTAGGGTTGTTATCTTGCAATATTGAGGCGACTTTTGTAATTTGGTGCTATATGAATTAAATGCAATTGAATCTAGGGTTGGTGCAGTTAGTGGGGTTAATTGGTATATTGGTAAATCGAAATTGCCCATAGGTGTGAATGGTTGTCTATCTCTATGTGTTAGCCCTGCAGCAGACTGGCGACCTGTCCAGGGTGTACTCCACCTCTCGCCCTAAGACTGTTGGGATAATGTGGTGGCAGATTTCTTTTCTCATGTAGTAATCACATATTTAATCATATCACATTAGTTTTAGTAATATCACTTTCTCACTTTACTATAGTAAGAGCACTCTTGTCACTAGTTTACATGCATGTGGAATGTTAACACAGTGAGGCCATTGTAATGGGAGACGTTAAACAGATAGTGGGACTCCTTCTGCTTATCAGGGATGTAAATCCTTAGGTGACAGCCAAGCAGAAAACAAGGTCATAATTCTCTCTATGAGGGAGGAGGTATAGCCCCCTGTGAGAGGGGCCAACATGTAAGAGTTTGTGGAATGTTCTTTGTCTGTGTCTCTGTATATAAGATGTAAGGGTGGTGGCCACGATTCAGAGATGATCCTAGGGTTTCACTGGGATGCTCTCTCCACATTGCAATGTGTTTACTAAACCCACTTCAAATCAAGCTCACTGGGTGTGTTGCAGGTTATCGTTAAATTTTCCACAACAATAGGCTCCAGCAGCACCCCCCGCAACCCTGACAAGGGTAAGCAGAAGAGAATGGATGGATGCGTGTACCCTACCTCTCACTCCAGACTCCAGACCCTCCATGATCCTAAATTTGGATACATTTAAGAAAATGGTCGATGAACATTAAAAAAACAAAAACCCTAGAAAAACTCTTAAAGACCCCAAACTGTGGGTAAAATTTCAAAAAGTGACAAAAAAAACGTTTCAGTTTGCACACCAAGTAAAAAAACATACTGTTTAGCATTCAGTATGCTAATAAGAAATGTGCTTTCTTTAAACTGTTTAAAGATTTAAGTTCTCACAAACTTTATTGGCATTGTGTAAGCACAATGGAATTGAAATGAGTTTCATTATAAGTCTGCTCACTCCTCCCTATGAGTGAAGGTATGCTATGATTATAGCTCCTTGTCGAGCAAGCGCTCTGTCCTTCACTCTTTTTCTGCACATCTTTTTCTGCACATCTTTCCTATTTTAGGTTTTATGAACATGTGCACAACATGCTGTCATCTGGCACACAGTGTTGCTAAACACATGTACTTCATGTTTATGGTTTTGTAGATCAGATATGTCATCCTGCATATATACTGGATCACCTTTATTCTTGCAAAGTAGACTTTCACTTTCTTATTCTTTCTTATTTTCTACTTTATAATTCAAGCTATGTAAACTCTGAAGTTATTATGTAGCCATAAATGGTAACAAGTAGTGCTTTCTACCTTAGATAGAATCAGTAAGCTGATTTCATCTAGTTTCTGTAGTTTCATATCAAAACTCTCATGTGGCCACAATTAGCTTTTCTACACAAACAGAGTGCTATGTTATTAAGACAACAACAGAATTCATTGCGACACACTCAGCAGATCTGGATGAGCTGTCACGATGGAAACTAAAGCTTCATCACTAACCAGTAAATGTTGCTTAAAGCCAGTACGCAATTTTTTCTGTAATAGTTTTAATTTTTTACTGAACTTTACTGAACTCGCACATCAGAGTTAGATGGAAAACTCAGAAAAATTGATGTAGGAAGTTAAAACACAGGCTGCACTATTCAGAGGGTCCTGTAGTTTACCCGCTGCTTGGAAACATCTCTGTTTTTTATCATGTTAGTTATTGTTTTAACCAGTTTCTGAACAGCTCCAAGGAGGATCATGTTGTAGTCTTACAGCCCAAGGGGTGGGGCCAGTATACAGCATAAAAATCATTAACTGTAGTACTACAGCATTGATCCAGTGCTTTATCATACTTAGTGTGCACATTGGTAATGACTTCTTCAAGTTAATGCCTCTAAATTCCTGGCGTTCCAGCTCTGGGTAGGAGTCTTCCATTTCAATGATGTGTCTAATAGGTGCTGGGCTGCCTCAGTGACTGCTACTTTAGGCTAATACAATAGGAGCAAACAGTCTTGGCAGGTATAATGGGCTTCATTTAATAATGAGCGTCTCCAACACCAAAGAGCAGGCCCGTTAAATCGGTGTTGCCTGTGCGCTGCCTCTTGTTTACATAGAAACACACAACTCAACCTTTCCTCTTGTGTGAAGCTTCTGTGCGGTATAGTGCTGACACCTGCATTCAGCCAAGTTTTGGTGAAGCACAGTACGGAGCAGTCTGCAATATCCTGTCAGCTGTTGATAAGGATGGGCAATTCATCAAGCTTATTAACCAGGGAGGGTGCATAACACAGTAAAGTGCTTGATGTTTCCGTCTTAAAAGCAAAACAAGAGTGCCAGCTCTTTTGCCTCACTTTCTTGGCTGTAAATGGAATTTGGGGCTTATTTTGTGCCAACTCTGGTATTCATGGATCCAACAACAAAGTCACTTGTATAAAAGATAGTCACTGGTTGGTAATAGACCATGATGTCTCAGATATGTAGTAGAACCAGGTTTACATATTTGAACAAGCTTTCAGCATAGTCCACAATAACACAACAGACAGACTAAGAAACAAGGAAACATCTTGGTTCTCTAAGACGGTGCTGTGTTGAACACATGCGTTTCTGGGACTGTTTAGCCTGACCAAAAATGTATCGAAACATTTATTTAAAGGTGCAGGTGTAATATCTCACTGCTAGATGCCAGTAGATTGCAGTCAGCTGAATACTGTTTTTTTAATCCCTCCCAATTTAAGTGCGTAATCCTAGCTATGGTGGCCCCTGAAGGACAAACATGACTTTTTCAGTCAGTTAGCGCTGCTGTTTTTTCCACTGCTAGCTGCTGTTAGCCAGTGTTAGTGAAACTTGCTTTGAAGTGGCCCTAACATAGCTGCACTCTGACACTTAGTGAATAAACTCTCATACAATGTCAGAATATAATCAGAGTATTCATCAGTGGGACACTGTGACTCTTACGATGCTTGAGCCTAACATGAGGCAGGATTAATATTAGCTTTTAACCGGCTATTTTTATTGTTTAGCAGCTGTTGGTTGCAGAGATGGGAGGCTCGTATGTCTAATCTGCCTACAATAAGTAATTGTAAAAATATCTGGAATAATTAAGCATGTCTGTGCACGTTTCTGAGTGTTACAGCCCTGCCTTTAGTTCAGGTGATGAGGAAGACGATGACATTTTATTAAGATGCCATTCATGTTGTCTCTTTCTTGAAGGTGCAGACGCAAACTGAAATTTACCTTCACGACACACGAAAGCCTATGCGTGCTCTTCTCCTCTGCCTTTGGTGTAATATGTGGTCAATCTCTTGCCATGTACATAGAAGTCGATTAGGTTTGAACGGTAAATTTGTTTCTTTGCTGTGCATATAATAATACAAACAAACAAACAAACAAACAAACAAACAAACAAACAAACAAACAAACAAACAAACAAACAAACAAACAAACAAACAAACAAACAAACA
>NW_005187444.1:1030999-1049481 GCF_000239375.1 Pundamilia nyererei | reverse complement strand
AAACAAACAAACAAACAAACAAACAAACAAACAAACAAACAAACAAACAAACAAACAAACAAACAAACAAACAAACAAACAAACAAACAAACAAAATACTGACTCTACCTTTAAGTGTAAATGGTACAGTCAGTTTACACTGTAACATCACCAAACAAGACAAAATGTGCTTAAAAGCTAACTGCACAATGTTTCATGGAGACAGCATTTTCTAGTTGAAAGCACCCTTGGTGTTTTCACTCAGTTGATGAATCTTTTTGATTTTGACAAACAACCAAAACAAGCAGTGTGGCAGTAAACACATTCGATTAATGTATAAATTATTCCTGGTTTGAGACCAGGAGAGGACAAAAGCCGCTGGAGGACTGTGTGACGGAGGGCTTCTGATGCAACAGTCGGCCAAAACCAGTACGCTGATCCATCTGCAGAAGCATTTTTGTCACATTATTTCGATTTACTATTTGTATACACACACTTACAATTGGCCTAATTTACCCTCAAAAAATACACATATTTCATATTAACTAACTCTGATCCGTCTCTGCTGACATATGAGTTTCTGAGCTCATTCGAAATCACAATATGCCATTAAATCTCTCTTCCTGGGATACACAGAGGAAAATATCTATGGAGGGATTACAGTCCTAATCAAGCCAAACTTTCAAACTGTCAGAAAGCACAGAGTAAGCCTCTTTTTAAAACTTTTTTGTACTGACAAGGCTTTAGGTAGACTTTTCCTCATAGCCTTGCTCTTCTTCTGACCTCCTGCAGAAGTCCCTGTTGGACACCTGTATTTGGGATGTTCATTGTGATTCATTAATTGTTACCTGAGTTTCGATAATATAATGAAAAGAAACTTTTTGAACTTTTTCCAAAAAAGTATATTAACATGCACAGTGGTCTGTCTGGATCATTTGGGAAGGGGGAGAGTTTGTGGTGATTAATATTATTCATTCTGCTTTTGGCTCAGGGAAACTAAAACTGACATTTCTGTTAAACAAAGAGGGAGGCAAAATAAGTCAGGAGGCCTCCTACAGCACAAAATCCAAACTCTAAACAATCTACAGATGTGCTTACCAGTGCTGAGTAAACAAACTCTGAGAATGCCAATATATGTGAGAAGCGATGCACCACATGGGCTGAGGATGCACACATCTCATACCTCACAGGGAGATTAAATTCCATGTCAGTGGATATGATAATCATAAATCTGAGGATTAGCTTTTTGAGTATTTCACAGATCTGGATGATCTGTCAAGCTGGCAACCAGTTTTCTGTGGCAGCTCTCGCAAAGCTTCTGTTTCACACATCAGACAAACAAGTGATAAAATCACAAAGTTACTTTATCATGAAAAAAACATCTGCCACAACAAATCTAACCTCTGATGAATGGAGGATTTTGATGTTTTCTGAAATTTTATCCCGCGTTTTTTTGTTGTTTTTTTAAAGTAAAATGAAATATGTGACTCATATCTGTCAAACACAGCTTGAAGACACAGAAATGCGCAGTGGCAGTGTCTCACGAAGACTGAAAACCTGACACAGACACAAGTTCTCGTGATGTGATGTGTAGATTTACTCTACGGCCGACAAATTGCTTTATATTTTTATCTGTTTTTTAAAATTATTAAAATAGTTTTATATCACCTGTGATGCTCTTTTGTACTTAATGTGCACTTTCAAGGAAATCACATGTAAAACCGTTAATTTGCCACCCAAACTAAACAAGCAAACCCAGCTGAAAGCCATCTGAGTGTAATTAAAATTTCTACAGATTTAAATACATTCTCGAGTGCGCATGCTAACAGCCCTTTTGGGAGCTTCTTGGACTAATCGGAGAGAGTGAGAAGTGTGTTCCTTTTACTAATGGGTGAGCACATGATTTCACAGCTCCCAATGCGATTATGCTCTTATTAGGGTCAGACATTCATAAAGGCTCATTAGCAGCTTTTTCCCATCATGCGTGTGGGTGATATCATCTCTATCTCTTTTTGGTGTGTGCAATATTTTTGCTTTGATTTCAGTGACTCAATCCCTTTGAACGCATTTGTAAGCCACTTTGTTCTCACACCCAATCTTAATGCAGACTTAAGACAAAAAGACGAAGAGACACTCAGCTGGTTTGATCTCGCGAATGGCCTGATGGTTTGGCGTTTAGGTGACTTAAATAGAATAGAATTAAAAAAAAAAAAAAACACAGATCAATTAACATGCTTGCTCCACTCGGTGGCCGATTTGTTAGGTACTGCTAAGAAAGTGACCTGCGGTAAATCCATGTTGCAAATCTATTAAACCACATCCCAAAGGTGCTCTATTGGATTTGGGGTCTGGTGACTTGGGAGGCCATGTTAGTACACAGAACTCAATGTCATGTTCAAGAGACCAGTTTGAGGTTATCGGAGCCTTGGCAACATTATTCTAGTTTTGTGTTGTCCAATTTTGATGAGTCAGTGTGAACTGTAGCCTCATTTTCCTGTTTTCTACTAATAGGAGTGGCACTTGGTGTGGTCTTCTGCAGCTGTAGCTCATTTGCTTCAAAGATGTTTTGTGCATTCAGAGATGCTCTTCTGCATAGCATGGTTAACGAGTGTTCGTACATAGATTTTAAATGTTGCCTCCTACAAGCTCAACGCCATCTGGGCAGGCTCTTTTGACCTGAACCATATACAGTGGTAACTCGTTTATTGTGGGAGTTACATTCTAAAAATGACATGCGATATGTGAAATCTGCGAAGTAGCCAACTTTATTATTTTTTTTACAATTATTATAGGTGTTTTAAGGCTGTAAAAGCCTTCACTACACACTTTATACACTTTTCTCAGACAGGCATGAAAACTTTTCTGTCTTGTTTAAACACTCTCAAAGTTCAAACCTTTGTAGAAAAATAAGTCCAGTATTACAGAATGAAACCAAAGTTCTCACCCTGTTTTCAGGTCCCGGACATGGGAATAGAGCAGCTGCCAGAGAATTCAACATTATTGAATCAATGGTACAGAGCAGAGGGAGCAAGAAGAATGAGTTGAGTAAAGTTTGACTTATCTGACTGTTTTGTTTCGCTTAATGCGCCTTATGGTCTGGAAAATACTGTAACTTCTACCTTCATTTAGCATGTCCAGAAGTTTAACTTTTTGTGTGACGATTAGCATCTTCCTCTGCCTTTTGGGTGCTACCGCAGGTGCCTTTGAAGGTGCAAAACGTTTCATCAACACTGTTGTGTTTGTTGGGGAGAAAACTTACAAACATACAGTACAGCACTTCAGAGTCACATTGCTAGGGATCGAAGATTTATGTAAATTTGACAAGCTGAACGCATTCTGTACTGGACAGGAGACACGGCACGAGATTGATTGACAATGGTCTACAGCCAATCAGGACCAGTGTTGGTCAAGTTACTTGAAAAAAGTAATCAGTAACTAATTACTGATTACTTCCCCCGAAAAGTAATCCCGTTACTTTACTGATTACTTATTTTCAAAAGTAATTAATTACTTAGTTACTTTTTAAAAACACAATTTACAACCTGAATAGGTGATAAAGCGATAGATCTTTCAGCACAATTCTACTTTTTCTACATAATCCATCATACAAAATGTAATCAAATGGAAAAGTCTCTTTTTAAAACTTGTTTTTTATGCATCAAGCAATAATTTAATTATATGCAACATTCTCTGACTGGAAGAAATTTGTTTAATATTTAATCCTATTTTCTGCACATTCCAGCACATAAAATAATTTTTTTTGTGTGTTTACACTCACTCTTTCAAATAGATGCAAGTAAAACACAGCAGAAAATAAATAAAACAAAGACTCAGCGGTCCTGTTGCTCTATTTTCACCTGTAAAGCAGGACCGCAGTAGGCGGAGGTTTACCCTGGTGCAGGTGTGCCGCGGCGGTCAGTGGAAGAATCCGTGAGTTTCTCTGTGAGTTTCCCATTACGTCATAGCGTGCTTGCTTGGAAGTTTTCACTATAAAACGAAGTTTTCTTCCCACGCACGATGGACGCTAATGTTTTTGTCACTTTTTAAGGAATCAAACTCAAAGTAAGGTCAGTACTTCCACGCTTTAAACGCTGCACGCTCATACTCTCTCCCGCACTCGATATATGATCCATTGTTGATCTGCACACAGCTGTTGTCACGACCGGCGCACTCGCTTACGTCACTGTCATGAGACATTCTGCAAAAAAATCACGGTTTTAGTAACGCAGTAACGCAGCGTTACTACGGGAAAGTAACGGTAATCTAATTACCGGTTTTGCAATAGTAATCCCTTACTTTACTCGTTACTTGAAAAAAGTAATCGGATTACAGTAACGTGTTACAAGTAACGCGTTACTGCCCATCTCTGATCAGGACGCAGAACACAATACGCTGTAAAAAAACAAAACAAAAAAAGCATGCAAAATTGAACAAAAAAAAAATTTGCGAAACAGTGAGGCCGCGGAAGGTGAACCGCGTTATAGCGAAGGACCACTGTATTTTCACCCAGAAAACTGCTTTGTGGGACCATGCTCTATGAACATTAGGATGGTTTTGTGGGAAAATCTCAGTTGATCAGCAGTTTCTGAGAAAACAACCACATCACGTTCAAATTCACTTACATCTCCTTTCTTCCCCGTTCTGATTCTCAGTTTGAACTTCAGCAGTCGTGTCCATGTCTACATGCCTAAAAGCACAGAGTTGCTGCCATGTTATTGACTGATTAGATATTTGCGTTAATAAGTAGTTGCACATGTATATCTATAATGAAGCGGCTGGTGAATGTAGTTATTTATGGCAACAGCAACACGTCCCCACGTTTTCAAACAGGATTACTGCAGGCAGTGCTCTCCTGCTTTTGCTCTTTTTAAATAGAAAAAAACTGCTAAGTATAAGGAGCCAAAGATTTGCAGAAAACTGGAAGCCCACCTGCTAAGATGGTTTACATTCAAGATAATTGAATAATGTGCATCTGCTCAGCAATGGCAGCATAATTAATGGTTAACAAGGCACTGCTGCAAATACTTGGCTGTGTATGTGGCTCCTTCTCAGACAAGTGGGGCTCTGTCTTTTAGACATGTTACGTGCAGCCGGGTCAGTAGTTTTGTAAAAGCTGCATGACATTTTGTTTCCTTTCTTTGAGTCACTTGCAGGGTGTGGTGCTGGGTTTTACCATTAGTTTTATACGTTTTTTTTTTGTTCCCCATAAAGGTAATGTGCTCTTTTTTGTAACCTTTTATAACCAGCCTTGGTATATGGCAACCATGTTTGTTTTTATTCTAGTAGTACAATGATGGGTAAACTCTTATGCTATGATTTATGAGAAGTTTAAAATAAATGAGTCATCTGCTTGTCTCATGCTACAGATAGACACACACATGAAGAAAAACATAAACACACAAACACACGAGGACTCCCATGTCCTCTTCTCACAGAGTCCGTCTAATGAACCACAGACACACTTAGTTCAATCCTCTCAAGCAAACACACACACATGAACACACATACACAGCTCTTGATACAGAGAAAGGACCACCTGATGTGAAGTGAAAAGCATATGCATGTGCTGATGGCATGAAGGTTATAGAGGAGGTTTTATGACTGCAGGGATGTCAGTTTGAATCTCCAAATGAACTCTGGGTTGAGTAATGCCGTTTCCTCCCACTAAACAGGTTCAATGAGGTGCCCTTGAGCAATACTTGTAAGCTGCAGTTACCAGCGGTGGCTCCCTGGTGCGAATATGCCTAATGACGCGAATATCAGGCACAGTGTTGCTAAAATGTTGAAAAATTCACCCGTCATCCTCGACGCACCTGCCATGCAGAGAATCCAGCAGCAGCTGCGAAAAAGCAAACTGTTGCGAAGATGCATCCTATAAATCCAGGCGGATTTATGTAATTATCAAATTAGCAGTTGAGGGTGAAGTGACACTAAACGACCGTGCAGCCTTCGTGTGGGGCTGCGGGTGGGCAGAAGCAAGGTGATCTTTGGAGAGCTTGAAAAAACTGTTTAGAAATGAACAACCTTTCGCCTGCACAGCCAACAGGGTTTTCTGTGGCTGATGACATGGAATGTGTTTGATACGTTTTTACTGCATTCGCCCTTTAACTCTGCCAGGCTTTGAGGTGGTTTTGGAGCGAGCAGAAGGAGGCTCTTTTTTTAAACATTTATAAGTTGCAGGGCGACTCGGTTGCAAAAAAGGGAGGAGCTGTCCAACCCGGGCTGCGGAGGAAACTGCCTCCTCCTCCAAAAAAAAGGGAAAACCAAACAAATGGCACAGAAAGTTATTTTTCAGATGGCTACTGTAAAAGGATCCTTTGTGTCCTCAAAAATCTGTTCCAACCGACACTTGACTAAATGCAGCGAGGGAAAGGACAAATGGAAAGAAAGACTCAAAGAGAAAGTACGCAGTGTACCCGATGGGAGGAGGGGATTCTGTTTTTCGGGGGGTGAAAGAGCTCGTTCTGGAGGCTTCTGAGCCGCTGTTTCACCAGAAGGCCTTGGCGTAGCATCAGGGTGTTGGTCTTATTTCCAATAACGTCACTCTCTGTGTGACAGCAGCTTCATAAGATCTTAATAATGTGTTTTATTTTTAACTGCTTCAGATATCTGATGTGGCAACAGTCATCCTCGGCAGGAAGCTCTAGTTCAGCCGGAGCATACACACACACAGAAATACAGAGGGTAGTTTTATCTTGACAAAGAACTTGCCAACATCAAGATCAATCACTCCAGCCATTTTTGACAAAAGTATACTAATCTTAAAGTTAAGTCTTTAAGACTTTGGTGTTCTGAGCACCTAATAACATGCTTCACTCTTAGAGCTCTCAAGCTTCCCTCCCAACTGGGCCGAACACATGCAGACTGACTGAATTATACATGAAAATGAATACTGCTGACGCTGTAACTCAGTTCATTCACAGGTCTCCCATTTCTTCTTTCCATTATTGTCAAATCTAGACTTATCAGCGTCTCCTATGTTACCACCCTGGATGCAATAATGGGTTTGAGGCATGCATGCAACACAACATATGTTGTTGAGAAGTTGTTCAGAATGCATGGCGCTGTCCCCATAGATCAAATGTAAATGACTTCTGAAGTTAGTTATGAATATATTTACAGTTGTTTATAAGAATTTAAATGAGGTTGAAGAATTGAATTCCACAGGCTAAGAGAAGCGGCGCGTGTATTTCTGACTGCTAATGAATGCCGCTCCGTAGTGCACTGATTCTCGTTAATCCCGCCAAAGGCATCCACTACCATCCAGCTGGCATTCAGATGCTGTACAGATGTGCTCGATTCAACCAGAATAAGACCCATGGAAATAAACACATCCAGAACACTGAACTGCAAAGTACAAAACGGGACAATGCTGCTTTTTCATGAACATGCTTAACCGCTGAGCTTCCAAGCCAGCAGTGTGAATGTGAAGCAACACTGTGACGACACAATAGCTCATTTGTTATTGAGCGGGGCTTATTCACTCATTTAATGTTTTTTTCCCATGTGTTTTGATATATATACATCATCCATCCTTTCTGTTATTGCTGCACAAATTTAGATATTTGATTGCATATATTTTGTGATTTTGTTTTAGTCCTGATTTCTCCATTTTAAAAAGCAGAAAGCTAGCATATCGGAGTGAGGAAGGGTGAAGCAAAGCGGTACAGGACTTGCCTTAAAATGTCAAACTATAGTGTCCTCCTCACACAACATGTGTTCCATGTCTTCATATTGATTCCCTAAAATCATACCACATGCCCATATGAAACGATACTCATGAGGTTCTATGGTTTAACATTATTTATCTCTTTTTCACTCAACAAAGCATAGTACCACTTTTTCCCTCCCTTGACAATATACTTGTTGTAACTCAAGACTCACAGGAAAGACGTTTATTATATCGGTAACACTGGACACCTGCTCATAGTTAAAGCCTCATTCATAAATCCAATACAGTGGCCTCATGTGGTATAGTTCCCCTTTTCCCCCCCCACACAGACTGACTATTTTGGGGCCACTAAGTTTGTTTCCAAATGACCTCACTCCTGAGTGATGTGATTCAGGAGTCAGCAGTAAGTTCAAATGCGGACCACCATCAATAGTTTATGACTAGCATTTGAAAGAGGCCCGAGGAGGTCTTTTCTGGTCAAGGAAAAAAAAACCCCACCATTGTCTGTAAATGGATCATGCACTCCATAGTTACATTAAACATAACTGACAGCATAGCCCTTAAAACACATGACTTTGGAAAAAAAGAACTTATTGTCAGGGGGTCGAATGGAATATATGACACCATGTTCTTCATAACTCACAACATGGAGGTAACTGAAAAAAACAACAACAAACAACAAATAATATATGAGCAGTTATGCATCTGTTCTAGAACTTTACCCATGAAGGGTTTAAAATGTCACTTACGTAACTTTCCCTGAAGAGTGGTGCTGCTCTAAAGAGTAGCACCTTTATGCTAACCCCACACCACCGCCACCAATTTTCTCATTAACACTGCAGCAATCAATGTTGCGCTTGATAAACATAGTACAACCTAGTAGTTATATTAAGGGAAAGACACAGAAAATAAGCCACGAATTTCACCGAATTTCAGCCATTAGAGTCTGAAATAACTTATCTTGACCAAAAATCCATAATAACCTTTCAGCATGTTGTAAATCAAATGGTCTGAGAGGGAACCCGACTTATGCACCTCCTCTGGGCTCTGTTTTCTGCCTTTAAATTAAATCAAGGCCATGATGTGAGACTTTAGCCATTTGCAGCTCTTTCCAGGCCAGATTAGGTGAGTAGTAGTAATGGCAGCAGTATAAAGAGAAAAAAATTCATAATAAGTTGGAAGTAAAAGGCAGTGTGTCAGTGCGCTAAGCCAGAAACTTGAAAACAGAAAGTGTAAGTGGGTTTCGAGCCTTTGTAAAGCCATGATTCTGCATTATAAACTGTTCATAAAGAATGGATGTAATACTGATCTGTGAATTTACAATCTAAAGCCTTAAATTTAGCCTTATGGTCACCACCACTGAGTACCCCCTATATTAAGATCAAGATTAAGAGGGTGGTGCGAAAGGTGTTAAAAAAAGGTTACACAACACAAAGTTAATAAAAGAGAAATGCATTTACCAACATTGGTGGAGACTTTTTGGAAGGGATCTAACAATAATCTGTAGTAGTCATCACATAATTGCAGTATAAATACACTAATATCCCAAACATGACCTAAAGTCTATTTCCAATTGAAAGGAAAGGAACAAAGGAAAGGAAAGCCTAGTCGTAGAGGGAGAGAGGTTGTCTGTCTCCCGAATCCAAAATGGGAGCTGAAGGTTCGGCCTCCCATTTTACTTTTAAATAGGAATCACAATTAAGGTAGTGACGATGTAGCTATAGACTGTAAATTTGGATATATTAACATGGGAGTAACTGACTTACATTTGGACCATTTGAGGCACTGCTGTTTTTGAAACTTAAGTGTTGGCTTCATTTTTCAGCTCCAACTTTCCTACTTGTTCACAGCATTTCCATAGTAGGACTGTCATCTATCATCTAGCTGTCATTTCTTTTTCACCTCTATTACATTTCTTCCGATCGCAGCCGTGTGCTGTGCACGGCAGAAACTCAGAGTTTGCTGATGCTTTAATGCAGCTTTTTTGCATTTGATTTCTAATGGCAGGTCCTGCAAAGGTAAAGCAAGGTTTGCTACATTAGCTCCAAAGTTTTGCGCACACAGCACATACAGAGACTCAGGAATGCTGATCTACATGCACAAAGACAGATGTCAGGTAATAAGTGAACATTCCCTGGCAGTAATTCAGTATTCCAAACTTCAAGAGACAGTACCGAATCATGTTGTTTCCAATCTGGACTGGATTTCACCTTCCAGCACAGAGCTGAGCTATGGATGTAATGTTGAAAACAGCCTCTTCTCCAGGAGCAGAGTGCGCCCGGTATGAAGAGTTGGCTGCTTGGGAGAGGCTTTTTTGCAGAGTTAGTCAATTTTGAGAAGCTGGAGGTTTCCCATTTGAGGTGAAGGGAAAGGTTAGAGCAATGCCAACATGTGTTTAACAAGCACAATCTGTAATATGGTATGGGCTCAAAGCAGCAGTGTTCATTAGTACGCCTAATCAATGAGTCAGAATTTGAGTCTATACTTGAGTAGGTGCAATTTCAGTAATTATAACCTCAGTTTTTCTATCATGAGATGTTTCACTCACCAGTGCTGCTATCTCTGCTATTTACCATGTAAAACACTAAGAGCCTTTAACATGAAGCCATAGCTTTCCACATAACTGACTGTGTACCTTTACATCTCAAAAGAGATCCACATTGCCTTTGGCAAGACAGTGGGTTGAGTTTATTCCACTTTGAGCTGCCAGGAAAATATTTTTCCTCACAAGTAGCTTGCACGTTGGACGACAGTATGAGTTTGCTGCAGCAACAGCTGCTGAGCAAGTTAGTGTTGAGACCTCCACCAAAATAGACAATATGACAAATTACTGAAAGGAAATCTTCACTCCTGCAAAATGATAAAAAGTTTTTTTTTGTTTTCTTGTTTTTTTCTAACTGTGATTGATTGTATCAAGCTCCATTTTTGTCCAGTCAGTTTTCGAAGATCGTCCCCTGTCAACAAACTGATTTACTGTCTGGGCTGATAATGTCTGGCTGCAAAGTGGAAAACATAAATTTTGTTTAGAGAAAGTTTATTGTGGCTGTGATACTGCTTTTCAGAATCACGGGGGGATATTCTTATTTTGGCCTACACTTTCCAGGGATCAGATATTTCAGTTTTAAACTCTTAAACTCTCCTTCACTGTCTGCTAAAGTATGGTAGTGCTTGTTTGTATGTGTGTGTGTGTGTGAAACCCAAGACACACCCTTCCTAATCATGCTTCCCCATCCATAATGTCTCACTTGGCTCATACTACAACTGTAACTCCCCTTCACCTACTTATCTCATTTGAGACAGAACTCAGACTAATTACTCAGTAAATGATGATGATTGCTTTTTCACCTACTGATGTAGAAAGCTGATGTAACTGGTTGTATATTACAGATATATAGACATCCACAGATGGAAACCAGTGACCCAAATTATTAGTTCAACATTTCAAAGATCTAATCCTTTTCAAAGTTAGTAGGAACTACAGTCTTAAACTACACTCCAAAGCTTTCCTCCAGCCTGCTTCGACTAAATGGCCATCTGTTTATATAACACAGTTTGTTTACTTGACCATTTTGCCTTTCCATATATGTACAAGATTAGTTTTTACTGGAAGGGCAAAGGGCAAAGAAGTACTGTGAGTTCGGTAATTTAAAAAAACAAAAAACATTTGTGTGCATTAAAAAGCAGGAAGACAGAAAAACAAGTTCAGTTTTCCCCCCATTAGGCTGGCCTTGAGCTAATTGCTATCCAGCAGTTATTGGTTCCCTTATGTGTAGCAAATGTTCTCTCTTTCACTGCAAATTCACTATACAGCCTCTGGGGAGTATTCAGCAAGGATTGGACCACATTTCTAGGAGATTTTCATACTTAAAATGGGTTATATATATATATCATTGGTTAGCTTTATGAAATCAAGTGGAAACATTCTTTTACCTGCATAATTTAAACCTTACGCTTAACCTTCCCCATCAGAAGACCATAAAAAGAAAGCAGCAATTGTGAGAACACAAGAATTCAGTTCTCTTCAGTCATATTTCTATAGCACCACTTCTCAGGTCACTTTGCATTGTAGCTTGAAGACTGTACAATGTTGTTGCAGAAAGAAACCCAGCAATTTACTACGAGTAAGCACGTGGTGACAATCAAGCTACCCAAATCTAAACCAAACTCAATAACATTTCAGATATCTGAAGTATCTCCTCTGTGGTAAAGTACAATGAAGCGTTGCTCTGAAGAGAAGCTTAGGAATGTGTTTTTGGCTGTTAGAGGACAGGATGCTCTGGGGTCACACATGGTCAGCTTCCCTTTTTCTGTATCTTCACATTCCCATGGGGACTATCCAATGGCCCAGGCCGGACTCAATATAGTACATCAGACTGCATAACTAGCCACAAAAAACAGGTTGTTCTTGGATCACAGTAATCGTTCCTTATCATCTGCATTTTTGGTTTGGCTGATTACTTGTTGACTTCAATGCACCCGCCTGCTGCTGTCAGTTGCTTAGAGTCCCGATTTGTTTTTCTCATTTTCTAATGAGAAGTTAAAGGGCAATATATATTTACTTCTTCTAATTGTTTTTAATAAAGCTTATTGTTGTTTTTGAGCTTGATCTCCTGAGCTTGACATGTTAATAATGCGTTGAAATGGGAATACATGCTTAGTGATGATAGAGAATTATTGGGTAATGTAATGCAATGGTTCAAAATGATATGTGTTTTATGAGTGTGTTGGTCGTGTTCATGTAGAAAACGCTGCAAAGGCTTTAAGCTACTAAGTGAAGATGCTTCCAAAACAAATACAGCGAACAAACAACCTCTAAAGAGCTTTATAGACATGGGAAAGCCAATATTGTTCCCATCAGATCAAGCCCAGCTAAGAACAGAATATTTTCCCATCATCAAGAGGTGTCTTGGCAAATGTGAGATGAGCCTTTGTGTTCTTTTTGGTCAGCAGTGGATGCCTCAACTCTTGCATGGATGCCATTTTTGCCCAGTCTATGTATTATTGTTGATTCATGAACTCTGACCTTAACTGAGAGTAGTGAGGCCTGCAGTTCTTTAGATGTTGTTCGGGGTTGCATTGTGAACTCCTGGTTGAGTTGTTGAATTTTGGTTTTCTCCATTTGATAATGACTCTCACTGTATAACTGTGAAGGTTCTCAGTCATCCAGGTCATCGTAGTCTAAGAAGCTTGGAAAGAAAAGCGTCTGGAGTTCTTTAAGTTGCTTGAAGATGTTTCACCTCTCATCCGAGAAGCTTCTTCAGTTCTAAGGTCAAATGCTGGAGAGAACCAGAGGACTTAAATCTGGAGTCCCAAATCCTTAAAAATGGCTTTGTAACCCTTTCCAGCTGGATATATGTCGATGACTTTGCTTCTCTGTTGTTTCTTTAGATGGTGGCATGATGTGTTGCTTTTAGAAGTCTTTTAGCCTGCTTCACTTTGTCGGACAGGTTGTATTTAAGCGATTTCTCGATGCAGCAGGTCTGTCGGTCATCGGGCCTGGGCATGGCTAGTGAATACGGTTAATCACAGTTAATTCATGATTCATGAAAAACTGAATTTTCCTCAATATCCTGAATCATCTAATTGTGACAAATTTGCAAATAAATAAGAAATCAGGAAGGGAGAAAATATGTTTTTACAGCAGGTTTTGAGGATCTGTTTTGCCATCACTGTGTGAAAGATTCAACACATAATTGCACAAGGAGCTTGTGTAACTTGGCAAAGCAGTGACGTGTGTTTCAGCTCCTCTGTGTAGCTGTTCTCTGCTTCATGCTACTGCAGACAGTCAGTCAAACTAAACTTCATGGGACACATCATTTCCTCTGGTTATTTTAAGCCTTCGTAACCAATGCAATGACGACATTTGCTCTGGTCCCTCAACACTGGGATCTGTGTGAGCCACAATGCATAAAGAAAACACACAAACACTTTCTCTCACACGCACACATACACACAGCCAAAATCCCCACCCTGGATCCCCTTTTCCTCCCTTCCTCCCTTGTCTCTTTCGTCAGCCTAGTGTGAAGCAACATGCTCTTGCTTGGCGCTACTGTCTAGCTATATTTAACTAGGCCATGCTATTCCAGAATGCCAGATCCCAGGGCTGGTGCTATCCCCACCCCCCTTGATTCTGTATGAACCCAGCTTGTAATGAGGCCACCTGGCTTCAAATTGCTCAGGTCCCTCTGTGGTGTTGATCAAGATGTTCAACAGGATGAGATCTGGCGCTGGTCTGCATGCTGTGAAAAGAGTCTGTCCTAATCGCAGCCCCCCGCTGCTGTGTTTTTGGAATAATATAGCAGGAGACTAGCTATTTGGATAAAAAGGGGAATTTCATCGCTGAAAATCATGCATGTGGAAAAAAACACATCTGTGTTAAATTTTTTGGAGAATTTCCCACGTCACATCTAAGGAGTTTGCAGGAAAAACTCTAAACTCTGTCAGTCACCAAATGCGCCAAGCAGAACTATGCTGTTTGTCCCTGGAGGTTCTCGCACTGCAGCAACTCGTCTTGCCGTCCTGGAGCAAAGGCTTATAACAACTAGGAGTGGACGACTAATTAGAAGCACAAAAAACTATTAGTCTGGAGTCTGATGTCTCATGATTAACCACTGCAGCCTTGTGCTTGTGAGTCATACACCCTCTGGGCTGGAGGGAGTCCCCACAGTTGAAGTGGATTTCTCTATATTTAAAACAGTGAGTCATATTCATCTGCACACTACCACTGATTCACTTAAAAATAGCATGCTCATTTCTCTAAGACATATAATATATTGCCATCTTTTTTCATTTGCTGTACAGCATTTGATGTATTTTGTTTGGCTGACTGTATACAAAACTTCGTTTTCAGGAAGTTGGAGGGCTGCCAGGAGATTAATAATGGCTCCTGATAACAACCCAGTCTGTACATCTGTTTCAAGCAAAAAGCAACAAGCAACCCTGAGAATACTTCAAAACTTGGCTAATTGACATTCTTCCACCACAGATGTTTTGTCTATATTCGGTACGCAAAATCAGTGGGACAGTCTGATTAAAGCCTCCAGCTTTGCCTCGCTCCTAACTGACCAAGCCAGCTCCAGATGTTGCAGTGGAAACCTCAGGCTTTTCCCAACATGTCCTCATATGAATCAGCTCAACACTGGAAACATTTTTCCCATGATTCATGCTGCTTTTCCAGCGCCTGTGCTTGCCTTTTGTTACCCTACTGGCAACATTTGTCTGATTCCAGGACATGTGAGTAACAGGCAGTGCAGTGTTCAACAAAGAAGGCACTGTTCCCCAATAAAAACACAGACATAATTTACGTCATATGATCATTAAAAAGAAAAAAAAACATCTGATGAGATGATCAACAAGACAAAAAAAGAAGAAAGATTTTGAAAACTGATTTAGAGGGAATAAGTGATTCCACAAAAGGTCTTTGGAATGAGAAAAAATTTTGTTAATCCCTTTCCCCTCCTCCTTTTCATGTATTTTCAATTGATAAAGGAAACAATGGCAGCCAGAACAGAATGGATTCTTCTTTATTCAAATGATAAAATAGACTGTCCTCAAAAAAAAAAACAACCCAAACAAAACAAGAAAACCCCATAGAGGCGGCTCATATCGAGACATCTGGTCATGCATAATTCCTGCTTATTGAAAACTTGGCCGTTCTGTGATGATGAGAATTTTCTCTAGAGTTCTCGTTTTGGGCACTAAAGTCCCCGACAGCTCTTATCAAAAATAAACACAGTTCATTTGGTGCAGCCAGTTAAGAATGCAAGTCCATCATTCTCAGGGTCATAACACACTTTGAATGTAAATGTCCCACACAGATTCTGGCCCCATTGCGGTCCTACAGGTATCATAATGTGCATAAAATTATCACATTATTAAAGTTTTGTTTTGTGGGCTTTTTGGGGGGGATGGTGGGGGTGGGGGTGGGGTGGGGGAGCAGTACTTTACTGTACAAGGTTGCCTGCTCCTATGCCAAAAATGTATTTTAGGGTGTGTCGAACACGCTGGTTCCTTAACAACGCTCATAAAAAAGTTTCAGTTCCTTTGACAGACTGAACCTTAAGTTTTGCTTTTTACATTCATAGCACCAAAACTGGAGTACACACAAAAAGTATCTTCAGTGACAAGAAGAAAAACAAGTACTTCAGCAGGTGGTTTGGACTCCAAAGAGTCCTGGTCTTAATATTTTTGAATTAGCCTGAGGAGACAGAAGGCACTCTGACAGCTTAAATCCACAAGGACCCGGAACAATCTACCTGCCGCCACCTTAAAAAGCTGTGTGTAACTATTTTGAGGAGTTTGGCCACAAACTTGGGCATCTTCATATGAATACTTGCTTGAAAATCTCATCCATTTCAAACAGAAATGAAAATTTACACTGTCAACATGCATCGGATTTGCAGGTGTTTCTCAGTTTCAGTGTCTCAAGGTGCTTCAAATCTGGACCTTACTGTATGCGTGGCTAGATTCCCACACAGATGTAATTTAAGCAAATGACAAAGCATGGCAACAGGATGTAAATACAACACATTATGTTGCAACGAGTGTAATTAAATATTCCATCAATAACCTTGGACAGATTTAAAAGGAAAATATATGTTTTAGCATGTGATGTTTGATAATTATTGCAATTTTTTTACCCTTTGCCTACACCTCCACCACCAATATCTCTCTCAAGCCATTTAAAATAATATTTTTTCTCACTTATGTCTGCCAGGGGTATTCATTCACTACTTTGTTTTTTTTTGCCATGGTTTTAGAGAAAAATTATTGGTCACATTTTTTGTACAGTGTGGTGTTTTGATAAATGTCAGCTATTTTCCTCCCTTGCCGGCGCAGCTATAACCCCGTGCTGTTGCTGCTGTAGGTAAGAATTGCCGAAAATTGTATGGCGACGAGGTAATTGTAACAATCTGAAATTCCAAATTGTCACCTACAGACCTGAAATCTGGTTACAGAATCTCCATTACTCAACCGTACCACCAACTTATCTGATTGCCTTGAAAGGGGTTAAAACAGCACAGGAAGCCCTGCTGGAATAGCTTCTGAACGTCTAACTAGGGACAAAATCTGGGCCTGTGTTTATGCACAGAAACTCTTTTGTGCACACACCCCAAGCTAAATGACTTCTGTGTGTGGGCTGTCTGCCTGCTCTGAGCAGATCATAACCCTAAAAAATAATCTGAGCCGCCTTCCAATGACAGCCAGCAATCTCAAAGAGAACAATGTTGGAAAGATCATCTGCCAGAGGAGTACAGAGTCTTCAAGGCAAGGGACATGTATTTGTATGTTTTGTTTTTCAGGGTTCTCGCATCACACTGAGAATAAAGTGATATGTACTTTATCACGTGTGCTTTTGAAGACACTGAATGCCTCAATGTCAGAATTTCTCTCTTACTCCGGCATTGACATCTACAGCTGCATAAAAGACAGCTTGATAAACTTGATATCTTCATCCTATGTTATGATTACTCTGTTACTCAGATTTAGTTATGTATGGCTCATTTTTTTTGTCAATGTAGTGATCTTTCCTGTCAAGACCTATGACAGGAACAGAAGGATTTGCATTACACGAGCCGAGCTCAAACTAGGACTATCAAAAATGTAACTCCAGATGCTCTCATGGCCCCTCATCAATTATATTTTTATTATCATATGATATTTTAGAAGCATATGCACTAGACGCTGACCGTCTGGGGCTCCAAGATGGTTGTTCCAAGGTCATCCAAATTCTTGGGATCCCGCTAGCTAATGCAAATGACGGAAACTATGAAAACACCTTGTAAATTGGCTGGGGCTGTGCTGCTGAGGTGAAAGAAAGGATAAGGTGGTCAGCAAGCCCAACTGTTCTAAGGCCTTTTGTATTTTACATTTCTTGCTTGTAGCTGACTTGCTTATCTGACCACAGCAGCACGTTGTGAATGAGCACCAGTGTCTTGCTCAAGGACAAGCTGACAGAAATTATTGCTTTTACAGCAATCAAACCTCTAAAAAACTCTATTATTGGCCCGCCACTGTAATCACTGAACAGACATGCTGTTCATTCTGTAGCTGCAGGTCAAATATAAAATTCTACCTGTAGTAACAAGATGAAGCTATAGAAAGGAAAGGAGCAGGGTAAGGCAGGTTGCCTATACAGCTAATTTTGGATTCTCGCAATGATGTTTGCCTCAGGCCAGAATCCTAAAAAAAAAAAAAAAAAAAAAAGAGCAGTTAATAAACCACGACTCACTGAAACTTTCTCTCTGAAAGTGGCAGGATGAAACATCAGGCAGGCAGAAGTGAGGAAGGTTATATCATACGAGAAACATTATCAATATTGATAGTCGTCCATGCTTCGAGATGAAATAAGGGTCTCATTTCCATGACGCATTAAAGAAGGAGCTTGGCAGTGAGCAGAATGTTGTCTCAAGTACAAGGGCCACTCATATACTGCACTTAAGTTTTTGATGACATGCACTTCGTCTGCAGTGCATAAGCAATCAGAGTTGAGGTGTTTTTTGTTTTCTTTAAGGCAAATGTTAAGATAAAAAAACATAACAAAACCCTGCTTTCTCCTCAATGATGGGATTTGTATTATTGTGTTTTGAAGCAGATTATAGCTCATATTTTCTTGGGAAATAAAACATGGCTGTGTTTGAACTGTCCACCAATTCGCTATGTAAGTGCATAAGCCTTCTATATCTTGACTGTGAATTTCCCCTATAGTGCACTACAAAGCAGTGAAGTGACGCTATGAAAGGTAGTGTACAGAAGAAGGAGCGCTACATCCATCGAGACATCATGTGTTGCAGCCTGTTTATCTGTTATGAAACAAACAACCCCCCCCCCC
>NW_005187444.1:1015574-1030979 GCF_000239375.1 Pundamilia nyererei | reverse complement strand
AAAAAAAAAAAACCAAAAACAAAACAAAACAGAGACACCAGATATGGAGCTAATTTGATTTTCTTACTCTTTGAGAGTGCCTGGCAAGCATAATGCTCCTCAGATGTTTCAACCGTGCAGTGGCTCATCTCCTTCTATGCCAGAGCAGCATGACTTTCAAATTACAGATTTTAGCTGGTCAAACTGTAAATGTGTTAGTGGAAAGTAGCTTGCTTATGAAATGAAAAGCATAATGATAATTCATAAAAGATTTGTAGCACAGTTGCAGGTTCTCTCATCCTTTTGTAAGTGGATACATTTACGGTAAAGTATGCAGAAATGAATAGGTGTGCATAGATTAATATGGTAGTAGTGTGTATAGATTGTGCTGTTATCCGTTACAGTGTTTACTTATTCTAACTGTGTCCACTAGGATCAACATGGAACTGATAAGTCATGTTGTGATGCCGTTGCCCTGCACTGTGGTGGAAAAGAGGAAAAAAGTCTTTCTTTATACAAAACTCTCTTTTGGAACAAATGGTAAGCATTTCTAAAGTTTTCTTTATGAAGTTATGCAAAACAACAACTATATTACCAACTTAGCTTTGCTTTCAGCCAAATTTAGGTTACTTATGTTGGTTTGCTTGTGATAGCTTTTCATTGCATTAGATAACTTCTTGGCTAATGCTAACTCTAAGCTTAGAGAACGTGATTGGTCAGCTGCAATGTTGAACCCAGCATTGTTATGACAGTGTACTAACAACACTAACATGGATATAAGACGCTCAGTTTTAATACAAAAGCATTTCACTGTGAGCTACAAGCACCTGGTCCTCCCTTGAGAGAGAAAAGGCAGATGAGGAGCTGCGTGTTCTTCCCTCCTTTTATAAACACAGATTTTTTTGTTTACATTTACTCCAAAAGCTACTTTTCTATCCTATCTTAGCTTTACGTTGTGTTTAGATTAAAAGTTGAGGGAAGGGTCACGAAGCATGTCTGCGGGACCAGTACAACCTGGAATAAAGGCTAATCTCATCAATTTCCCAGCACAAATATTGGATTTATTAATCTTCTGTGCAGACACTTGTAGTCACACCATTTTCCCTGCCAACTGTCAAGGAACATGTGGAGGCCTTGTATACGGACACTTCACAAAGCCGAGGCAAATTCCATATTTATTTTTTTTTCTTGTTACCATAGTAACATTATACCCATGGGGAGATAGCTGGCTCATATGCAGTCTTGGGATGCAAATCCCTTCGTTAAGCTTTGCAATTGAAAATGCAAAGACATTCAGCAGAAAGACATCTCTGAAACACTTACAAATGTGCATAAAATATTTGATATTGTTTGTAGTAGATGTTCTCTTAATGTGTGTTATCTGAGCAATTTAGGAAAAGCTTCCTCAATTAGGTATATGGGAATTCAAACAGTGCTTTTGCGATGATAGATGGTATGTATTTCATAACATATTCATTGGCAGCATTTTGCACAGCAGCATTTGTTCTGCCAGCAGGGGCTTGTCTGTTCATATCTGTATTTTAGAAATGCCTACATCTCATAAATGGATTTTCAGAAAGCAAAACAAGACAACAAACAAGATACCTAATTTTGAAAGATTTGCAAGAAAAAAGGAAATCAGTAAATAAGTAAATAACAGCCAACAGTGGGAGTGGCAGTAGATGTGACTTCCTTAGGAACATCAAACTTTGTGCACTTATCAACAGACAGAAAAATGAGGAAAAACTCTATTACCAGGGCAACCAAACAACGTGTATGCACTGGGGAGCTATTTATGATTTGGAAATAACTACCCATCCAATTTTTCCAAACTTTGTTAAAGGGCAGCTTTAAAGTCTGCTGAACAGATAGAGAGCTGCAGGGTGTTTTAAAGACTCAGAACAGGAACATGTCAAGTCCAATTTCAGATACAACCATGATAAAGCGAGTTTCTCTTGATATGAAAAAAGTGCTCTCATAACGAATGAATACAGAATACTACAGATTTTCTGGCTGTGTGTCCAAAAAATATCGCTTTTGTTGCAGGAATTTGTATTAGAACTGCAGACATTACTTGCCACTGGCCTTACAGATAAGGTCAGAGTTCATGATTCAGAAACAAGAAGGTGACTGGGCAAAAATGGCATATGTGGGAGTGTTTCTAGGCAAAAAAAACAAAACACTGCTGACCAAAGAGAACACAATTTCCCACATTTTCAGAAAAGCATCTGGTTTTAAACTAACACACCATTTAATAGAAAAAAAGATAATAGTAACAGTCAAATATAGTGGTGGTAATGTGATTGTCTGGGGCTGCTCTGCTGCTTCAGGATCTGGATGACTTGCTGTAATTGACGGAACCATGAATTCTGCTTTCTATTCACAAATCCTGAAGTAAAGAATATCTGGCCATCAGTTTGTGCCATGAAGCTCAAGCGCACTCTCATTTGGGTTATTCAGCAGGACAATGATCCGAAACACACCAGCAAGTTAGTAGCATGCAATACAAAATGGTTTTGGAGTGGCCTAGTCAAAGTCTGGACTTAAATCCAATCAAGATGTTTTGGCATGACCTTAAACAGGTAGTGGCTGAATTAAAAGTATTCTTCAAAGAAGATTGGGACAGAATTCCTCCAGAGTTATGTGAAAGACTTTTTTTCTGCCTTGATAAATAAAATCATCTTTTAAAAACTGCATTTTTGCATTAATTCACATGTCACGTGAGTACTATGAAAAAATTTGGGGTGATTTTTGGTAAGTGTGACATTAAATAAAAAATAAAAAATCAGAAACAGAGCAAATACTTTTTCACAGCAATTTAAGTGGATGAAAAACAGCAGCATAAGACTCAATTGGAAAATGGGATATTGCACCACAGAAGAAAGCTCATATAAAATGTTGTGATAGTGGATGTCTCACTGTGCTGCTTGCTTCTGCTGTTGTGGCAGAAGTGATTATATTTCTCTGGACTTGGAGAACTGCAATAAAAGTGACTACAAGTCTACCACTTCAGTATGGGCATCCCCAGTAGAAAGGTGCAAACGACTACAAAAAATACCAAAGCATCTGGACACTGTGCATGCGTGCATGTCCCGTGACAGCTGAAGACTTAAACACTGGGAGGAAATGAAACCCTCTGTAAGCCTTCTAGGATGCCTATGGAAGAATCCCCCAACAGCTTGTGGCAGGCATTTTGTAGAGCAGAGGGGGCCAAAATCTAATCAGTGACTTGGTACATCTGGTCAACATTAGCATTTAGTTCTCTAGGGTCAGTGGGTGAGTGCTGTTCACACTGAGGCACAGAGGATTGTGCCAGCAGAAAATTAGATGAGGAGAAATCGTTCCCCGGTGCAGTTTTTGTGTTATATTCTGCCACATTTTCAATCAAAGGAACATTTCATCTTAAATATGTGGAGAACTGCAAAGCTACTGTAACTATAACACCAACATGTGAATGTGTACTTTATATCTAAATAAAGACATAAATTACAGTTATGTAAAAGGCTAGCAAATAAATCGCTAGCAAATCATATTTTTCTGTACTCAGACAGCACTGTTTGCTCAGTGTAAAGCTAATTCTTCAGCAGAGGGGTCACTGTCACGCCCGTCAGCGGGGTTTATCTAGAAATGAGCAAACAGAATGGCAGATGACTCTTTTCATGCTTGCCGTGAACAGATCACAGTGCCGAAGAACCGAGTCCAGCTCCCCGGCCGAGCTTTGACTATGTGCCACTAAAACAAAGCAATACTCCTACATGCAGATCAAGGGACACTTTTTCACTTTAGCTGCCAATGGAGACATTTGTCCAGACTTAATTGGAGTGGAATTTTCAGCGAGGGTTTGAAAATCTGACAGCAGGGGGAAAACAATGGGCCCAACAGCTGCTCAAGTCCAAGGCTGAACATGCCAACTTGCCATGTGTACAACTTTGTGGCAATGTGAGTTATTTAAGCTGTTTGAAGACAGGGGGGTTTCATTTCCCATTAAGACACACAGCACTCTGCATCTCACACAAACTGCACTTGCATCCAGCAGGACTAAACTAGCTCATCATAGTGAGAAAGTATATCTGTACCTCTTTACTCTAAGGGATCATTGTATAATCCTTTGGCCATCAAGCGGCTGCTTCCTGTAAACGCACACACACTGCCTCTCTCACTCGTTTACTAGCACCTCTCTCTCTCTCTCTCTCACTGCTACTTTCATCTCTCTTCTCTCTTGTTGGATAAGGAGCGGCTCTGCCTGCCACTGTGCACTTCCCCTCTGAAAGAGCCATTCATTGCTGCCGGCAGCAGGACCTCAGCTAAGAGGGCTTCAACTTCTCTACCTCCTGCCTTTTGGCAACACGCTTTCAATGCAAACATTCCCAAGGTAAATGCGCTCACTCATTCAGCTCACCACAGACTTGAAAGCAAAAAAAAGAAAAAAAAAAAGAAGAAAAAATGCGATAGAGGAGAAGCCGACAGATGTTGCCCCAGCCTTTGGACAAGTGGTCAGACCATTGCTCATCTTTTCCTCAGTGTATTGAGTTTCATCGAAGAATATAAAAGGTTTTACAACAGTGAGTGACATGTGTCCCGTGAGAATGAATAAACAACAGTAAAAGGGAGACAACTGAAGATCTGATGTGGAGTTACTTAGAAAGTTTGTAGCCCAGTGCAGCATCTGTAAAGGATAACGTTGATACTGGGTTTGTTTTGAGGGATTAACTTGTCAGCCAACCACGGTTGGATTTATGCAGAGGGGAAGCCTCAGACAGAGATGGTGATCTGATCTTTTTCTGTGGATCTCTGACAAATGGGAGCAGAAGGGGAGAGCCAGGACACTAAAAGAGGGATTTGCAGTGGCACTTACCTCCATGACCAGGGCTGGGGAGGCAGAGCAGTACACTCAGGAAGGCACCAACAAAAACCAGATGCATGGCTCTCATATTTTCGTTGCTGAAGAGTTAAGTCCTCCACTGTTGTGTTAAAGACACTCCATTCAGAAGAGACTGAATGAGTTTCCAGTTTTGGGACCTGCTACAAGATACTTCTCTATGTGAAGGGGCAGGGCTGGGGAGGGACCGCTAGAGGGACGCCTTCTTTCCAACCCCAGCCCCTACCCTTCTCCAGCACACTTGCACGTGCACACGTTACACACACACAGATCTTCAAAGAATGGAAAATCATAACCAGACTCTCTTTGCTGACCCGACACTTACATATTTTTACAAGTACAATACCCGTTTATACATATATTTGTCTCTCATACGCACACACACGCACACAACAAATTTACACGCATCAATTTACATGGCTTTTGTAACACCACACAAATCAAAACTCTGACACGACAAGCTCACTATTCCAGTGGATTTTTTCCCTTTTGTCTCAGTCTGTAATTGGAGTGCCCTTTAGAGACCAGCAGCTCCCGTTTGCAAGGATAAACCCTTTACTTTTAATTAAAGACAACTCAGGTTGCCATTGGTGCTTTATCTTTCGAGCCTTTCCCTTGATCAATGTCTGGCTCTTCATGTTTTTGTTCAACAAACCTGCTCCTGAAGCTAATTAAGCTCACACTTGAGTGTGGAGTAGAGGTTGGTTGCTCTGGATTTGCATTCTCTCTTGTCTCCCTATTGATAGGGCAGGGACAATAGAAAAGTTTTACTGCGCAAATAAAGCACTCGGGGAAAGACTTTATTTGTGGTGAGTGCTGTCGCTGATTGTTCTCCACTTGGCTTATACTTTCATTTCTGGTAATGAACATGCATACACTCATCACAAGGATTAGTATTTTCTGGCTGGATGCTAAGATTAAACCTCAAATTCACTCGCAAAGCTTGAACGTTCAATTTCATCTGTCTCACAGTCAGCAGATTGGCAACTTATTCGTCACTCTTGCTGACAGCTGAAATGGGAATACAATTAGAATATTCTGAACACTTCCTCTCAGGTGTGGAATGACTTTACAATAGCTATTCGCCGTTCACTGCAGCCCGTGCAGATTAATTAGACTTTTGCTTTTCAGCTGAACAAACAATGCCTCTGAAATTACCTTCAAATTAACTGGCATGTGAAATATTACAGATAATTTCAAATGACTTATGACAGTCAGGAGAGCTTTTTGCATTAACTGTGGATTGATTGGACTGCATATTTGTTAGTCTCAGACTTGGTGAACGGACAACCTGAAATGTTTAAAATAAGCACTTTTTGTCTCTCAGTTGTATTTCATACATCTGAGGAGAAAATAACAAGCTTCCTTTCAACCACATGGTCTTGTATGTGTAAAACTTCCCATCCCATAATGTGGATAGTGCATAATCTTAGCTACGGTGGTCGCTGTAGGACAAACATATTTTAGTTAGCCAAGAGAGACCTGTTCCTGTGTTTCTGCTATTGTTTAGACTGGTTCTGGAGCTGCCCCAGAGTTGTCTCCTATCTGTAGGAGTCTACTGTTTACCTCAGCTGTCAGTGTCGGGTTGTTGATCTCTCTGTCTGACCCTTACTGAATAAACTCTCATATGATGTGAGAATGTAATCAAACTGTTTATCAGTTTATCAGAAAATATTATTTTTAGGATGATTCAGCCTAATATTAGTTGGCAGAATAGGCTTATAACATGTCACTGTTGTTGCTTAGGGTCGCATGTCTAATCTGCTGACAATAAGTAACTACAACAATATCGGGAATAAATAACATGTTTATGCACATTTTCATGTGTTAGAGCCCTGGCTTCAGTTCAGGAGATGAGGCCTGAGGTTATGAGAAAGAGGATGACATTTTCGCTTCTTTGGTGTAGAGTACCCCTTCTCTGGCAATATGCTAGTATGTGGCCAGTCTCTAACCACATACCAGCCACTGTATTCAAATATGATGCTGGGAACATGGCGGCCTCCACAAACTGCAAACCTGCTCCTGTGTATTTTCAATGTAATAATTCTAAGTTTGAATGCATTGTACACATAAGCACTTTTTATTTAAATAGCATAAAAGCCCAATTCTCCAAAACACGATTGTGTTGAATAAAACAAAGGCGTAGATCCATTTAACATGAAGAAGACCTCATTTCTCCACATTTCAAAAAAGAGCATGAGCCACTGTGACCATTGGAAGACCTGTAAAAACATATCATACTTGTAACACAACACCATTTACTGCTGGCAACCTTTTCTGTCACCAAAGCCTTACTGACTATTTCAACATGACACAAGCTACAATTAAAACGCTCCCTCTGAGCCTTAGCCAACCGTTTGCACCAATGACATGCTCTCACCTCCCTGGGGATGCATAACTCTCCCTGGAGGGATGTCACCCACTGATATGAGTGGGCTCCTGCAGTATGTGAAAGCAAAGGCAGGCTTATGTAACCCACAACACCAGGAACCCCTTTACCATAAGCATGACAGATGATGTAAGTAGATATGTGTGAACTTGTCTATATTAAAGTAAATTGATGCTATTTATGAGACTTTTTTTGGTAATAATGAATATGGTCATGCAGTGATTAAAGGTGTCCTGTGGAGGCTTTTAAACAAACAGGTTTTTGTTTACATTCAAATATGCTCACAAAGTACATGATACGTATCCTCGAGGTCTACAAGCATGTTGAATGTATTTCCAACCTCGTAAAACATCTGCTTTTTGTTTACATCGCTATGTGTAATTCTTTATGCCTATTTTTACAGCTGTGCTGTGCTGTCTGCAATTGCTGTCTCTTTACATTATGCTGATATTCTGCATGTGTGCATTTATTGCGGTGCAGCACAAGACAAAAGCAAATAAAGATTCACTCAAACATTACACTGCAAAAAACACCACTAGTGAAAAAAAACATGATATACCATTAAATCTGTTGTTTTTTTTTTTTTTTGCCACCATAGTCCAGCAGGACTACCTTGAAGCACAGTGTCTGTGATAGGGATGCGGTTATTGCTGCGGACTTGTTAGGAATCATTTGCCTGTGAATATTTCAAGGAGCAACATTAGCATTCATTTAGAGTAATGTTTCTGTCCAGAAGGTGAAGATAAGGTTCTCCATTCACATGGATAACATGGTTCAGTTCATTCCACTGGCTGGTCCATAGCTCAAGAGGTAGTTGGTCCTCCTTGCAAAGTACTTTTTGAGACATAATTAAACAACTGCATTTTATTTACAATTGCCCTTAACCCTGTAAGACCCAACCCATCAAAAAATTAGCCCAAAAATTCTGATTTTTTGGAACTGAGATGTTTATTGACCCTTATAACAAAATTCAAAATTTTTTTTGCTATATCATTTTGTGTATGATATATTTTTATGATATATTTATTATATATTTTTGTATCACATTTGATACATTAGGTGTTTTTGGCAACTGTTTGTTAACAACAATGTTAATTTTAGACAAAAAAATATTTTGTTCCTAACATTTTGAAATTATGGCAAGTATTGATCATGTTGATGAGATAGAGGTCTCAGAAACTCATGTGGCAAATATGATACAAAGGGCATCTTAATTACAGTTCTGTCATTAAAACAAGGGAGAATCTGATGGGTTCTAATTCAGCAACCCATGGTAAAGAAATGTTTAAATGTACGTGAGACAGTTTAATTTTTTATTTGTTTAGTCACAGCCCTGGTGATGTTTTTCATAGCAAGTAAAGAATCAATGTAAAAACAAAAATAAAACAATCTAATAATTAATCTACTTGTGATATCTACAAGTACATATACACTTTACTGCCAAAGGTATTCGCTCATCTGCCTTCACACTCATATGAACTTGAGTGACATCCCATTCTTCATCCATTAGGTCCTAACCTTTGCACCTATAGCAGCTTCATCTCTTCTGGGAAGGATTTCCACAAGGTTCAGGAGTGTTTATGAGAATTTTTGACTATTTAAGAAATGCATTTGTGAGGTCAGACATTGATATGTGACGAGAAAGCCTGACTCACAGTCCCCACGCCAATTGATCCCAAAGTTGTCCTATCGAGTTGAGGTTGGAAATCTGTACAGGCCAGTCAAGTCCTTCTACACCACATTTTCTCATTAAAACTTTGTGTGATGGTGCACAGTCATATTATAACCAGAACGGGCCATCCCCAAACAAAGTTGGGAGCAAATTGTCCTAAATGTCTTAGTATGCTGAAGCATTTAGATTTCTTTCCACTGTAACTAAGGGACTAAGCACAACTCCTGAACATGCAGAAAATATTTTTAAGAAAATCTGAGAGCCATTTTTTTTTAACCTCCTAGGACCTGGCATTCACATATGTGGACATCACATTTTGGGTTGTCTAGAGCAAAATATTACATTTTGCTCTACAAGGGCCTGATATCCACTTACGAGGACATTATACTGCCACTGTGCTATTGAAATTTTAAACAAATATCCTCATATGTGAATCTCATTTTTCTCAGGAACAAAAAATAAAAGAAATCTGGTAATTCTTTGTTTTTACATTCATCAGGTGCCAATCAGCCCAAAAGAGAAATTAAAAATGCATGCCATTGAAGACTTCGGGTCTTAGGAGGTTAAAGAAAGTAGAGATTATTTGCTAACTGGGGAAACAGTGAAAATGTTTTGTTTTCACACTGTCCTCTCCAATCTTTAAGTCACAGTGGCCACTGATTTCACTCATTGCCATGTAGCAGTAACGAACCAATATGAGTGCACCTAGTGATATGCCAGGTAAGTAGCAGGTAAGTAAAAATTGCCACTGAATCAATCTTTTCCTCCCAGCATTTGAATTTCTGTTTAAGCTAAATTAGGGCATTTAGCAGAGCTTTCAATGTTGTCTTATTGTACCATCCTTTTACATCTGCAAAGACACATGAAACACAGATTGGAAATACTGAACTAAAATGATTCTTATTTGACTTTGACAGGTTTATGTTAGTCTGATGAAAATTTGATATCGAAACATTTTTAATGTAAAAGATATTTTTATAAATGAACACTGTAGATTGTCTCCCTATCACTTGTATTTGTGTTAGTAGCACTATCACTGTGGGAAGGACAAATGATTAATGTATATCGTAATATGTATCTACCTATGTATCTAGAAGTGTTTATACTTTTCTGCTACAGTATAACACACATTGCTTTTTCCTGTTATATCTCACTAACTTGCCTGAGGTTAGCGTCAGTTCAGGTGACAACAACAAGTTTTATCAGATGTCGTTTGTCTTTGTTGATGCAGTCTTTTCATAGAGCAGAAACTGGACACATATTGCAGAAATATCACCTCTCAATTCATGCTGGAAAGAGAGAGCAAGCTCGACTTTCAACACATAGTCTCAAATATCACCTTCGTGCATTGCTCCAGCCGTCTGGCCAGACCGCCCCGCGCTCTCAAAACTCCAGACTTGATTAAACCACAAAAACTACGTCAATGTTATGTGAAGCCTTTTTTCCAATGTCAAGATAGAGACTTGAGCTTAATGCCAGATAATCGCAGTGGTCTGTTTTGATCACCATGATTTAATGCTTTTAAGACACACTGTAATAATCAAGCACCCCCTGAACAAAGACAGCAGTGAGAACCCTATAGACGAGAAAATAGAAGAGAACTGCATATCCTTAACTTTTTCCAAGAGCTATCACTTCTCCATGCCTTTTTAGCTAATACGAACCCACTCTCTTTTGGTTTTCTTAGAGAGTATAATAGCTCACTTTTTATTCATTAGTTCAATTAATTGACTAATGTTCACTTTTCTGCACATTAATCTTTGTTCTTTGATTCTTTAAGTGCCATTCAAAGTGGAACTACATGAAAATATAAAGCAAAATGAAGCTTCATAACATTAATCTTTTACTACCCAGTCATTTTTTTCATTGTAATTTCAGTTTAGATTGAACTTAAAGTGCCTGTCTAACATCAATGATCACTATAAGGTGTGCAAGTCTTTTACAAAATACTAGGTTACTTGAAACATGTAGTACAACATGTAATTATATTTTAGAAATTACAAAGGTTAGCTGCTAGAATTGAGTGATTAATAATCTCTGCATCAGAATGAATTTTTTTAAATGACTTTCTAACACTATTCATGACTCAGTGCTTGGATAAGATTTTGTAAATTTTAACTGTTTCTGTTGAGGAGTGAGCACCAGAGCCCAAAGTGGAACTTCTCATATACCGTGTTATGATTAGATTAGCATTTGAGTGTTTTTATATAAATGTTTATACTGCCAGTTTAATAAATATGTCCTGCACGAGAGATGTTAACAAGCTTCCACTGTCTAGATATATACTGGTGGGACATCAGTTGAGATGTATTTATTTTAAGCTATGTCAAGCTATGTCTCCCAAAATCCTTAAAGGTAAAGGTGTTACAGCGTGAATAACACCCTTAACACTGTCAGAAAGGTGTTGATTGGGCTCATATTTTGAAGTTGAGGCCTGGTGTTTATTTGCTATATTTTTCAGATAATGACAAAAGCATGGAGAAATGACTTTTTAGGCTTTTATTTTGCATTGCTGGATTAACAGATGCTAGCTGTCAGAAACACTTTCCTCCCACAATAAACCCATTACTCTCCCTTTTTAGACAATCCATCAGTAGTGTCAATTTAATTTGCTCTTCTCACCAAGCCAGTATATGACAGCACTGGAAAATTTGGAATACACATGTGTCTCATATGTGTAACGTGTCCCAATTTATTGATGATGCTAATCATTTTTGACAATATTTGTGTCATGCCCTTTGTTTTTGTAAATATTATTCTCAGGTTATGGTGACATGCAGTCATTTTTTACAAAAAGAAAAAGATGAATAAAAACAGGAATTTGTATTACCCCATATATCACAGCAGCACATCTTTTTTTACCCTTTTGTTTTATCTCCTGTCTGTTATCCAGTCTGGTGTGACCAGCTGGCCTGGTGAAAACAAGGTAAAAGGACATGTGTCACCAAATTCAGTGAGTGTAGTTATCAGCTGTACCTTACGATTTTTATCCAGGAAACATATTCAATTATCATGTGATGATTTAAAATTGATATTTCATTTAATATGAATTTTGTCTGTCCCTAAATATTAGCCTGGGTCACAGGCTATAGCTAGGTTATAGCTAGTCACAGTAATGCTAATAACAGCCACAATAAAGTCCTACCACAAAGGATTTTTCTAAAGAAAAGATGATCTTATATACTGGGAGTATAACACACTTGTATCATACATATACAATAGTCAACAAAGCATTTGCCATGCTTGTAGCTGAAGACAAGCAAAAACTACTCCCATCAAAAAGTAAAAAGTGATTGACTAGCTGTTTAATACTTGTTTCTATGGTGACATAAATAAGTGACATGGGAAACATTTCTCTGGGAGATAATTTTTCACATTCTTTTAGAATCTGGGCTTGGTAATTTTTACAGAGGTTTTATATACACAAAAAGGTACACAATAAAAGATAATCAATATCAAAAGAATTGCCCAGCCTCTTTAAGGTGATGATGGTGATGAGTTAAGCTTGCTAGTCAAATCACTCGACATCCTTTACGATTATCTAACTTAATAATAAGTGGTCTGGCATAAACTTTGTTTCAGGCTCCCTAACCTCTATTCGTATCTAGTTTCCTCAGCACAGGGCTCCTCGGCTAAGCCCTCCCTACATCCAGTTTGTTTATCTATTCCCTGCCTGTGGCACAATGTTAGCAGATGGATGGCAATCCTCAGGTTTTAGATGATGCTTCTGAATAATATATTAATAAACTGACCTTAGAGGGAAATGAGGGATAAATAACTAAGCAGAAGTAAAACATTAGTTGCCTGGCCTCACCATCAACATGTTTATCAACCAGGTTAAATTAGCTATATATTCAAAGAGAAACTAAGCATATTTGATAGGATTTAACACTCTGATAAACACACTTGGTTTGCTACAAACCTCCCCCAGTCTTATTTCTGGGCACATGTTTAATACTGTAAAGCATGAAACCACAGCTGATCATGTAAAACTGGATTTTCTCTCCATCAAAGCCGTGTGACAGAGTGGGACAGAAATCTTTCTAACAATCAAGTGTGCGCCAGAGTCAGCACGTAGTCAGAACTAAAATCTGAATTTCATGCACTGTTTCACTTGATAAAGAGGAAGGCTGTTTAGCTGCTCATATATGCACTCGCTAAATGGTAGGAAGGATGGAAGGGTGGCAAACATTGTTTCTGTAACACTGAGTCCCCCTGCTGTGAGTGAAGGGCTTCAGAATATCGCAGAGCTTTAAAGCAGAAAATGTGCAGCGTGAAGTAGACAATGCATATGAAGCTGCCAGTTTTCTTTAGAGAGAAAGTCAGGTAGTGATTGAAATGGAAAAGAAGAAAAGAGTCCAGGCTTATGAGACTGTGAGGCTTTTATATTTGAAGTAATAGAAAACATTCTTTGATTTCTCACCTGAAATCAATAAATAATGCGTTGTGGCATTTTTCTGAAAAAGGGAAAGTGCTGTGAGCTCTGCATGAAACACTTGTTTTTACAAAAGTAGAATTTGCAATATGCAAATTGCTTAAAAAAAACTTCATGGGGATTTTGCCATAAGGGTGGACTCTCACCGAAGAGGAAATTCACATTAAAAGGAATTCTAAAAGCCCCAAAGTCAATGTTAGTATGACCAGCCAACAAAGTCTGCCTTTGTCAATATTAAATGGAACTTAATAATAAAACATGCTGTAGCTAATAAGAAGAAAAATGCATATAGAAATTATACTGTTAGGCCACCACAATTGAATTATTCTATGAACTTACCTCACAAAGTAAATTACATACATATGCTGTTGTCACACTAGGCTGCCGACTAATGTGAGCTCTCATTTCCTTAAGCCATGCTTGTACACTTTGAGCCTCCTTTGATTCAGACACTTCACTTTCTGCCCTTAGGTGTTTCCCGCCATTGTGATCTTTGCGCCTTTCCTAATGTGCATCACCTGTATTTAACCATGTTACAAACTTTGTGTACTTGGTCTGTGTCTTCCCCTCTCTGTCTGTGCCAGATGGGCTGGAGTGTCTTAAGCACTGAGGCAGCCTTTGTTGTTGTTGTTTTTTCTTAGTCTCCTAGTGTTTTTTTTTTTCTTTTTACTCTGCCTGTTTTCCCTGGTTCCTCCCTCTGCTCACTCTATGGCAGACTTGTTTTCCTCCCTCTGATTGATTACCCATATACAAACCCTTTTTTCCAAGTAAAGTCTGGCTTTTTGTGCTTTTCCTCCCGTGTCTGCGTTGCTCTCTTGAGTCCTGTTTCTATTGTTACTAGCTGTTAGAAGTATTGGCGATGCCAAGATGTTATTGCACCCTTTCAAGAAATATCGGTAAAAACTCAAATTTACGCTTGTGTTTTTTTTTATTTGAACTAAATAGACAAAATGTTGTTTCAGTCCAAATCAGTTTAGCTCAATACAATTCAATTATATAGTGTAAATCTCAATAACAATTGCCTCAAGGTGTTTTATACTGTAAGATAAACAGAGAAAACCTTAACATTAAGGTTAGCATTAAGCATTAAGCATTAGCATTAAGCTCTGAGTACCCTCTATAAGCGAGCAAACATAGAAAAAGCTGGAAGGAAAAAAACCCTTTTACCAAGAAGAAACCTCCAGCCCCTAGCAGCCTCGGCGTATTGCAGGGTAACTAAGGGAGGGTTCAGGGTCACCTGATCCAGCCCTAACTATAAGCTCTATCAAAAAAGAAAGGCTTAAGCCTAATAAAAGTTTGTTTTTATCATTTCTCTTTCCCGTATCCAAACAGGGAATTGGTTCCACAGAATAGGGGTCTTAAGGCTGAATGCTCTGCCGCCCATTTTATTTTTATATAATCTAGGAAGTCTGAGAGTGCTCTGTTGTACTTTAAGATAAAATACCTTAAAGTACGATGTTGTATGCTAAGATTTAAGATCTTAAAGATAAGATGTATCCTGTATCAGGTGGTCTTTATCCTTCAAGCTCGGGCCTGGGAACATGCGAGTCCTGGGAAGTATCTTTGTTGTTCCTAGCACTGCGCTCTTCTGGACAGAGATCTTGGATGTTGTTACTGGGATCTGATTGAGCCACTCGCCTAGCCTAGGGGTCATTGCACCTAGTGCTCAGATCATCACTGGGACCACTGTTGCCTTCTCCTTGAGTTCTTCTCTCAGCCAGTGGTCTTTCTTGAGCTTCTCGTGTTCCTTCTTGCTGATGCTGCTATCACTCACAATAGCTATATCTATCACTATGGCCATCGTCCTCTCCTTGTCCATCACTACTAGATTCTGGTTGGTTAGCCATCACCAGTTTGTCCGTCTTTATCTGGAAGTCCCACAGGATCTTAGCTCAGTTATTCTTGTCCTATTTTGACCATAGGACTTCCAGGCCATACTCGGAACAGATGTTCCTGAATACTATGCCGGCCACTTGGTTATGGCGTTCCATGTATGCCCTGCCTGCTAGCATCTTGCACCTTGCTGTTACAGTGGCTTGCAAAAGTATTTG
>NW_005187444.1:990977-1006579 GCF_000239375.1 Pundamilia nyererei | reverse complement strand
GGCACTCTTCCCCTCACAACTGTTCCTTTTCGTAACGTCTCTTTTATCCGTTTATGTTTTGGTTAACGTCACTTACGGAGTCTGCCTTCGTCGTCCTGTCCGCTGTACATTCCTCCCCGTTTCGCTGAGAAAAAAAAAAAAACAAAAAAAACCGGCATCCACCTTCGCACACCGGTACCTCCGGCGCCGTCTAACACCAGGTTAGCGCGAGGCATCAGCAGGAAAAAAAATGTAAAACTCCAAAGCGGACTGCAGCGTCGGTCCAGACATCCTCGTCGCCACTTTTGTTATATCTTCACTCCGGGTTACTAGTATAACAATGATACTCAGACCACGACGTAACTTGCGGTATTTATTATAACGGAGCAACTTAACATGGAGCTAGCCCGAGCAACAGCCGAAAAGCATCATTTCCCATAATGCATCGGGGCATGCCCACTACGGATCCTGTTATAACCCAAAATACACAACAAGTGCCTCTGTGCTTGGTAGGATTTTTAGATATCAGCCACTTCCTCTATCTGCTGGTGGCACATACCATGCAGGGGCCTGTCTTTCCACAATGGTTCCTCCTCTTCTTTCTTGGGTTTCTGCTGCCTGAGGTATTCACTAAGCACATGGTCAGTTGTGGCCATCTTCCTGATGTACTCGTCGATGTTTGTTGTTTCATTCTGGACAGCTTTTCTGACACTCACCAGTCCTTTTCCTCCTTCTTTAGCCCACTTCGCATCGGTGTGTCCTGGCTCCTCAACACCTGATTCCTGTTAATTCGGCCGACGTCCAAGCTGGTATGGCTTTGGCATTACCACTATAGTATCCAGTGTGTGTGTGTGTGTGTGTGTGTGTGTGTGTGTGTGTGTGTGTGTATAGACCAAAGTCTTGCAAGTCTCCTCTCTGGTATATTTTATTTAAGCAAAACATACCATATGTCTCTTAATTTACACCCACTAACGAGGAGATAATATTCACTTCAGAGTTGAACTTTATTAGTATCTGAATTGAAAACGTACAGAATATTTATATCCAAGAATGTGTTGCGATTGTGCAATCTCAGTGTCAGGCAGTGGGTGTTCAGACACTCGTCTTTCTAGAGGTCACTGCACAGCTTTGCCATACCATTGAATAATCAGCCTTCACATGCTTTAAGAAAAAAAATATCGATCCTACTGACAAATGCGTGGTTTACAGAAATACAAATTATTTATAGAAGTGTCACACAGATGGCTGGCACATTAAAGGAAAAAACACAACACACAGTATCTTAGTAAGGTTCCATCAGAGTTCAAACAGGGTGCTCCCATGAGAATAGGAAGGCTTCATACTATAGGAATAAAGTGATCACTCATAACAACTTTGCACTGACTTGCTTTAAGGGACCAGATGGACCAAAAACATACTGACATGCTAAAGCAAGGAGGTCATAGGTTTCAGGTTTTTCCCTGTCATTTGTCACATTCCTGCATGTTTCAGCGCTTTTATTTAAAAAAAAAAAAGAAAAAAAATTAAGCAGCAGAAGCAGAAGCCTGAGCTTGATGGTGCACACTGGAGATTACTTTATTGCCTTCTATTCTGTAATGCTGACTGAGGATGCCATGTGGAGAAGGGGTATTATTCATTTTTAAAACTTTTAAAGAATCCTGCTGGGAGCCTAAAAAATGTTTGAATGCCTTCTGTGTTTGCGTCGAGCTTGTTCAGACACAAAAGATACACTCAAAGCTTACCACAGTGCGACAAGGCGATTATTAAAAAAAAGATCCATTTTGGTGTGCTCAGTGATTTTTGTGCATCCTCTGTTCTTACACTCCTTTTGGCAGAGACCAAAGCACATCCGCGTCTTTGCTTTGTGAAACGGAATGATGCATTTTACCGTATGGAGTCAAAGGAAGAAAAGTTTCATCCTACAGTCTGCATGTTCAAGCTACACAAACAGCACAGAAATCTGCTGGACAACATTTGAGATTATTCTGTGTATGTATGTGTATCTGTATATGTGTGTGTCTGTGCTGAGTGCCTCTACACACAGCTCTGAGGTAGAGTGCTGAGATACAAGTATTGCACTACTGGGGAGTTAAGAAGAGCTCTGAGGTCAAGAGAGCACTTCGCAGTGCCCTCTGGTGGAGGATCAGATGAGCTTTGATGGCCACCCATCAGGCCTCTACTCCTGCACATATTTAATCGTGTAATTACAATCACGGTAATGAACAGATTCTTGTGAGGGGCATGAGTTTTTCCTATTAGTTATGTGACTCACCGGGATATCTTCCAAGGGAAAATTCCCACATTCACAGAGTGGGAACTTTTAGTCTTTTTCAGTGACTTTAAGCACTTGATGAGTTTTTGTAAACAAAAACTGTAGATGAAGTGGTCAGAAATGCAGGGTCAATCTCTGGGTGCCTGGGAAAAAGACAGTGTGGGATGTTTGAACAATGAAATCACGCATGTGAATAGGATGTCCGCGGTTAGTTGTGATCAAAGGTTATCATTAAATGGGAGCTGAATAAATGAGCGTGTGCATAAAACTGCATGCAGCCATGCCCAGTGCAATGTTTTTAAGTGATGTTGATTTCTTATCATTTCTAAAGGACAACTGATTATATCCCTCGAACCCCATTTTTATTAATAAGAATGATAAAAAAAAATGAATCTCATCACAGCTCATAATTTCAGTGACATTTAACAGCGAGTGTTAATTTCATACCCGCAATCAATCTGAAGAAGATTTCCTGTTGTTTTTCTTATTTTATGAGCTGTGTAACAACACACGGCGGTTGATTCTGCATTTCAATGATACACCGCAGAATGATGTGAGGAGGTTCTGGTGAGCTCCATGGCGAGTGCTGCATGAATCGATTCTAAATCACTGTTCTGAAATAAACAAGATGGCCTCCTGTCGGGTGGTGCAGGATCTTGATAACTTGAATAATGCTGAAGTCGTTTGAAAGGAGGTTTTGTTCATATCCCCCCTCAAAAGAAACAAAACTGTCCCATAGACACTATTAGGATATGTCTATGTGTGTAGGCTTCGTGTAAAATTGACACCCACTCTTGTGTCCCACCAGTGTTGCAGCTCAGCTCTATGAATGCAGCAGCACTGGGCCTATTTTTTAGGTGTTTATGTGAGTTACGGTGTTTTTCCCCAACAGACCTTGGCTGTCTTTCTCTCTCGATCGGTGCATCTCTGTCTCTTTTGTTTCTCTTCCTTTGTCTCTTCATCTCACTCACTCTGCTTTTCTCTTCCTTTCTTTTTACTCAGTGCACAGGGGCCATTGTAAAACACTGGCCTGAGTCCCAAGCCCTCAGGAGGCTCAGGGGCTCAGGGTTGACTGATCGCTGGATTTCACCACAGGCTCCCAGAACGGGGATTGTTGAAGAAGCTTTTCCTTCCCACTGAGACCCCTGTGGATTAAGGATTCCTGGCTTCTGTTGCAATAATAAGGCCTCACACACTGCCAAAAGAAAAGACTGCAGCAAAGCTCTGCACTGCTTTAACCGAACATTCTGTACATTGTCACATTTTGCACCTTTATAATTTGTTCTTTTTATTTTGCGATCTGCTCATGTTGAAAGAGTGCAGTTAAATCTGTGTTTGCAATTGAATAATCTAATTCCTGACATATTTTCTCCATGAATATGTACTTAAAGATTGAAAAGGTTGTTGCATAGGCTCCTGCCCACATACAGACACCAGTTCAAATAAATACATCAATGTCTACATACATTACTGTACATATATAGATGCCAGTAGCAGCTTTGTAGCAACTAAGATGCACTGAAAAAAGATGCATATGTTTCCCTTGTTGCTCTTTGCTTGCACTTTATTACTCACTCAGCACTCTCTGCTGTGAGTGCCAATAGGTCAAATCAGAATGTCAGAGTGAGTCAAGCGCAATAAAGCTGAAACAAATCACAGAGCCTATAAAGATACTAAGAGGGAAGATGGAAAAGGAAAAGTTTATAAAAACAACAACTATAATGTCTTTTTAATCATCTAAACAGCAGTGTCTGCAGTTTCAATAAATACATGAAATGCTTTCAAACACAGATAAAAAGATATGAACATATTTGGTGTTGTTTTTTAAAAATATTAGAATTTCTATAAAAATAACAATAATATGTGAAAATGTTTAAATATCATGTATAATGCATAGATATATAGAATACACATTGTTGTTAGTGTTTGATATTTCATCTTATTATTGATAAGTCATACATTTTTGCAGCCCAACATCACGGCCATATTCACACTAGCAGGAAAAATGTAAATGTTATGGCATAAAACATCCAAGCTAGGTTTGAAAAAGTAATGAAAGGCTGATATTTGCATTCTTAATATTTTTATGACTGAAAAGGAGAAAACAGGTGATCTCAGTTAAACCGGAACAGCTTTAAGCAGTTTCACTGACAGCTGAGCTAGCACTAGCAGCTACACAAATCGCTGTTGGTAGCTGTACCTTTACACAGCTGTACAATAACAACCATATGCAGCAATTTAACATCTATACCATGTGGCATTTTCAGGTAAGCTGAGTGGCATGTTAGATTTTTAGCTCGCAAACTGACATTAGCCGTACTTGTTCCTGGGTGGATGTTCGTTTGCTAGCTGATTCAGGAGATCAAGAGAAGCAGTAGGCACATTTCTGGCTTGTGGAAGGGGAAGTATGTTTGTGTTCTGCATTTTCATCTTGGTGTAGAAGGCAAACGGTCTGTAAACAGTGTTAAGCATGTTTTAAAAATCATTTCCCAACAAGCAAGTCCCACATCAAAAGTAATTCATCTGTTTTAAAGGATTTATACAATATGCTGATGGACTGTTGCTGTGTTAAAACATAAAATAATGAACTGAGACTGGAGAAGTCTCAGTTGGATAAGTGATGCAATATCTCTCCCACTGAAAACAAATTTCCTAAGTAATGAAAACGGGGGACTTGGTATCCATCTATCTCTATCTAGCGATGCACTGCACCAATAAATATCCATTAATTTGAGCTCTTTCTATTTTTTTTAAACTAATTGAGTCTATAGGAGAAACTGAGAAACAAAGACACAAGGGACAGGATGGAACAACCAAGATAGAGACTGGGCCTAAGTCCCTGTTAGCCACCTCCACATAGTGGGACGCTTATGTGATGTTGATTGGCTTTGGTACAGTAGCAGTACTCATTGCTAATGACATATCCAGGCAACTGCAATTGAGCTGTAGTTCCAGATGGCTCTCTGCGGTGTTTTTGACGCCACAGCCTTCTCCATGCAAATTAGTAGCAGAGACTGACCACCATTAGCTCTTTATGGAAGTCAGAATCCATTAACACTATTGTGTTAATGGAATCTGACTTCTGAATTTCAATCTGACTTGGCACTGCCTCAAAAAGCCACTGCTCTCTCATCATCATGCTGTCCTTCTAGCCCTGCAATAAAGCGGGGACAAAATGATCTGTGTTTTGGACACAGTTGTGAACAGTCAAACAGAGCCTTCTGGAGCCACAATTTCTACCAGTTAATACAAAGAAATGTAATTTAATGCAGAGAAAGAATGTAGTAAATGAACAGTAATGACAAAGTTGGACTCTAACACAGCAGCACTACTGATGCGACCAGATGCTAAATTCTGCACAGTTTAGAGACTTGACACACTGCCAGTTAATTAATTGTGTCTCTCTAGTGCAAAATACTACCAACACACCAACCGACATCCTCCAGGCTGAGTAGCTCAGAAAGCATCCATCTTAGTGGCCTCCTTCAACTTGAGCAGTATATTTTAAAGTAAGCTGGACAAATGACAAAGGGACAACTTTCCTATTGTACAATAGCAGGGATTACAGAAACCCTCTTTCCTGCTCTCCCTAAGGTGAGGGGAAAAGTAATTGCTGGACTTTTGGACTTGATAAAACCAAGCTAGAGATAAATGGGCAGCCTCCATGGTTGAGTCTCAAAGGAAAACTAGACAATAAGTCTTTTGTTAATCCTTTCCCCTTGCTTTGCGATCTCTGAAAAAGCGGTTGACAGATGTTTAAGAGAAGGAGAAAGTGGTAGATGTGGTGGTGGATCTCAGTGCTGTTAACAGTCAGATACTTGCTTTGAGTTATTCTTTTATTTGGGTTTATATTTTGCTACTGCAAAAATGTGGATCAAACATGGTCCTACAAAGGTCTTTCAGTATCTGTCTACAGGCTATGAGCTACTGTGGAGAACTTGTTTGTCTTTCTACTGATATTGATTGGTCAGATTTCATAGTACCACAAAATTGATAGACTGTATCCCTCAAAACATGATGGAGATACATGAGCTGATACATAAGTTATGAATATTAGCTCAAATTCACACAGATATGCAGCAAATCAGCCTTTTCCACTGTTTACAATGTCTGCACACCAGCAGGTGCATTGCAAAGATATACAAAAAGCCAATGCTATTAGGGTTTTTCACTCTGTTATAGCTGCAAAGGCCTGGTTTCAAAGCAAAGAGCTAGAAAATGAACACTTTACACAAATTTATGAGCTGGTTAATTATTTAGACACACCTCCACCAGTTCCTTACTGAGGTAGTACTTGCTGAGAGGCTGGAGTCAGGAAGCATGAGTAAATAGTATGATACTATCCGATGGTAGCAGGTGCTAACCTACCTACAGCTAGCTTGATCGGTTAATAACTTGCTGATAGTCCCTTGAACACCAGCAGAAACTGCGTTGCTGGTGTTTGACGTCAGCCTCCACCGCTATTTTCAAATATCTATGTGGTGATATTTGGAGAATTAGCAAACACTAGTTGATAGAAGTTGCATATTTGTGGAGAGACCCTACCATGCACAAAAACAAAACAATTTAATTTCAGTCCTCATTTTATTGGGTGCACAGGTCATGTGGCACAGTAGGTTTAGTCTAACTCAGACCCAGAGCAAACAATATTGTTTGACTGATGGCCCTTAATATAAAGACTTCGGACTTTACGTTTCCCAATTTTTGCTTTAAGTTATTTTGTTATTGACATAATAATGTAAATAACCTAATAATTATCCTTATTGCTGTTTTAGAGGAGCGGTGCTTCAAAGGATAGTTGCAGATTTCTGTCAGAATCTGCAGATTATACAGTACAAATAAAATGTTCACGTTTCTCCAACGTTGTCTTCCCAACAGTTTCACTAACATCTACACTTATTGGCCAGGAAGCGTTTGCGATGTCTTCTCCGGTGCTGATAATTGGCGTCTGTCTTGTGTCAGTGACGTAAAAGACGGATTTAATGCGACATGACCGTTTAAACAGCAGTCGCTTTCTAAAACATCGGATATGTATCGGATTCAGTGCCACATACGAAAGTGACCCAGATCGGATTTGAAAATATCGGATTTGTGCCGTTCACACTGTCATACTACGATCGGATATGGGTCGCATAGGGTCAAATAAATCTGATTCGATGCGCTTTCACCCGCAGCGTGAACGTAGCCTTTGAATATTTGTTAGTGTAAGCCCACTGTGTCAATACCTCAAACCTCATACATGCACTGTCAGAAATGTCTGACACACATTACCTTTATAGTCTAAACGCCTTCAGACTTTAAAAGTTATCGTATTCTGGCTGACTGTATTCAGATTTATGTCTAACAAGCCTTACAAATATCACAATTTATCAGTTATAGCACATCATGTTTTGCATTATTTGTAAATTCTGTTGTTGTAACCAGCTAAAAGACCTTGTAGATTATGATCTGCAAAACTCGAATTAATCGCTGACCCAGGTGTATAACTGATTATACTGCATCTTGTTACAAGTCAGCTTGGGGTAACAGAAATTAGCCAAAATCAGTAGCCAAACAAAAGAATAATCAGAGATGCTCTTTCAGAGGTAATTAATCAAATTCTCGTAAGTGAACGCTGGTTTGTGAGCCTTGCAGAATAGCAAATGAAGCCCCTGCTGTAACCTGCTGAGTCTCTTCAAGGATGAGCTTTCATCTGCAGCATCAGTGAGAACCAGTGCAGTGCTAATAATGGGCAGGGTCTCCCTTTGCTCTCAAACAGCCACAGCGCTTTATGATTTGGATTTTTCAAGATTTTTCATTAATTCCTTTGAGATTCTGCTGACATGATTGGATGACATCAGATAATTGTCAGCTATGTATTCCTGCTATACATTTCCTGTTGCCAGAGAAGTTCTATTTTATTTAAACGGCAGAGACCACTGAAGTCCACTGAGCTCACTATTAGGCTCATATTTCAGACAACTTCTGTTTTTCTGACATGCTGCGTTATCAGACTTCAATTATTCATTAGAGTCTTTAAACAAAGAATGACTGACAATAAGTGGGCCAAGAAAACGATCTCCACACTATCATGCCTTAGCCTCAGATGTACTGCATATACTGTTAAGCAGACACTACTACACACAGCTGCAGCTGAAAGAAAGAGAGAGATGCACCACCTCCCACTTCCAGCATAAAAGAGTAACATAGGCTATAGTAGTCAGTGAGTACCAAATGCTGTTAACCTTCTTTATATTGGTTGAGATAAAAGTAAAATTAGGGTAATGAAAAGGGTAAAAGGTATCAAGGCACCACAAAATCTTGTTATCAGTTAGTTTTCTTGAAGCTTAAACTAACTCTTTTAAAATTTTGTTTAAAAATGGTTAATACTGCCAACAATAGTATAAATTAGCTAACATGACTGTAATAACTTGTTAAATGTTAAACAATGTTAAACTGACTTTTTCTCCTAACACAAGGTTCATTTTATGCTGTTTTACAAAAGCAAATACTTTAACAATGACAAAAACACACCCAATACATGAGCCTTCCTCACAGACAGTAAATGTAGTAACTGATGATACTTCGACTGTTTCACTCCTGTTGATGTCTCTGAGCTAACGTCAGCATTTGTTTTATCCAAACCATAGATATCTCCAAAAATCCTACCTTTGATTTTATTTATTATCAGCTCATCATTATTAGTAGGCTACGAACAACAGGCTTTTAAGGCTGCTGTATTCAAACCATTACACAAAGCCCTTACTTTACCCAACTGTCTTAGCTAATTATAGACCAATGTCTAACATTTCATCATCTGAAGAGTTTCAGTCAACATTTGGAGTTCGTAACAGCACAGAGACAGAACTATTCAATTCCATTTTATTCATATAGCGCCAAATCAACAGTTGCCTCAAGGTACATATTGTAAGGTAAGACCCTACAATAAAGAGAGAGAGAAAACAGAAAAGTCAGATGATCCACTATGAGCAAGCACTTTGGTGACAGTGGGAAGGAAAAACTCCCTTTTATCAGGAAGAAACGTCTGGCAGAACCAGGCTCAGGCTCGTTTCTGTTATTTGAGGAATATTGCTTAAAATTAAAACCATCTCAGAGTAACACTAAAAAGCTAGTTCGTGCATTTGTTACTCTGTGTTGGGCTTTTGTAATGCCCTATCACCAGGCTCTCCTCAAAGCTCCCTGAAAAGCCTTCATTTGCTACAAAATGCAGCAGTGAGAGTACATGAGATCATGTTTCTTCCCATATTGGCTTCTCTTCTTTGGCTCCCTGTTATTATGCCAAAAACACACTTCACTCTCAAACTGCTGCTTACTGGTGCTTCCTAGAGTTTCCAAAAGTAGAATGGGAGGCAGAGCCTTTGGATATTAAGCTCCTCTTCTGTAAAACCACCAGCATGGGTTTGGGAAACAGACACCGTCTCTACTTTAAAAATTAGGCTTCAGACTTTCCTTTTTGAAAATGTTTATAAGCAGGGCTGGATCAGGTTACCCCAAACCACGATGGAATGAATATTTCTCTTCCACTCGCTTCTGCTTACTTAACATGCAATTGTCATTAATGTCTGTCTCTCTCTTTCACAGTTTAGCATTTGACTCAATTTGTTGTTGATTGTCTTTGTGCTCTCCTTTTCTCTCTTTACTTTCCCTTTACCTCCAATCAGAAGCACCAACCTGATCCTGATTCGTCACGTTTCTTTCTGTTAAAGACGAGACCTTCTGTCACCAGGTTCTTGGAAGTTGTTGTGAAATTGTGTTATATAAATAAAATTGAGGTGAACAGCATACTCACTGTTTATATGGCTGTTGTTACAGAATCAGAAGCTTATTATTCATACAATAAATAAAAGTTTGCACTTTACACCATTAGTGTATTTATGAAATAGACATCTGTGACAGACAATTTGATTTATTTTACTGAGGACAATTCTTACTATTATAAAAAGCGAAATAACTCAGACACACTGACAGACCTGTGTAATAGAATTATGCTTGAAACATACCCTGAGACAGACAGAAAGATTTATAAGGAATAAGAGGAGAAATGAAGGCAGACTGAGCATAAGGACCATCTCAGAAAGAGAAAACTCATAAGAATCTGAAGACAACAACAATAAAAAAAAATGATAATCCCCAAACAGCCAAAGACTGCAGACTCAGAGTCTGCTTCCAGACTCAGCCTCCTGTCTAACCCATTGTAGTCAGCATAAAGATGTATGAATTCAGTTCTCTATGGATGTCTGCTTTGTTTCTGGAAGGAGAGAAGAAAGTGGAGAGACTCCAAATTTTGCCTCAGGACACATCTGGACTGTGGAGTTCAATGTAACGCTAATTGGCCTTATTTTTTCCTCTTCTATATGACACAAATTTTGGAACTCACCATGCTCAAAGGGGGAGCTGTTGCTTAAAGCTCAGCATATGCTGACTTCCTGATCAGCAGATCATCATGCAGCAGTGTAGGCCAGTTATAGTCTGCTGAGAGACAGCTTGTCACATCACAGCTCATGGGAGCTAAAAGACCTCATTTGCAACCAGTCTGTCAGGAGTTCAAGCACTTAACCTGATGGAGATGGTTCAGCAGCTTGACTTTCCTAACCTCTTTCTCTGTCACCAATTCAAAGCTGCAGGCCTGGCAATTTCATTTGTAGCTGTCTCTTACAATAACAGTAATTGTTTTAATCTCAAGGGCTCACTGTTTCGTCTAGTGATTGTCATTTGCATGGTAATAAAGCAGACCAGCATTCAGCTAAATTATTCAGTTTTTTTCTCAAATGATTGTTAGTATCATATTAAAGGTTCAGGAGTGTCATTGTAATGTAGGACATGAGATCCACGTCATCAGTAAGCCCACATGGGATTTCAGAATATAAATACAAGACCGTTACTTCCACAATTGCTAACCTAATCCTTAGACAACTGCAGTATTGTTCAGATTTTTGAAAGCACGTATTAAATGAAATAAAGGAAAATATATCAGTAAACGGAGGGTAAGACATAGAAAAGATCATTCAGGCACAGTGGCTAGAGCTGGAGTGATGGTGCCTCTAAAATAATGAATAAAATGCAGTACGGTAAATGTGATATTAGTCACTGAACCATCATAATTAGCAACAATAAAAGCTACATACACATTAAGAGTTCCATCCATTTATAAATATTGTGACAGTATGAAAATTATAAGTGGATCTTGAGAAGAATCTGTGTGTGAGCTGTAAAGCTATAATATGTCCTTTAGCATGTTGCTGGCCACTAGAATAGTAGATACTATGTACCTTTCTGCCCTCTCTACACAAGGCACTATTGCTAGTGCATGTGAAAGGTGTCAGTGGAAACAGGTGGTAAGGTCCGTACAGGATGTCAGAATGGACCTCAGATGAAAGCTGTGGGCCAGTATGGGTAATAGGTGTTAAAACAATATTGTCTCTAAAGGTTTGACATCAAAAACATCCTCCCCTGTCAACTATTGCATCACCTCTGTAACATATGTTGATGAGGAGATTGCAATAACAGCTGTTTGGTCTTTTGTATTATAAAGGTTTGAAAAGCCATGGGAAATGTAGCAGGTCAGTATGGAGTTGGTGAGGTGTTAAAAATGGGTTGTTGATGGTGCCTGCAAGGTGAGATGGCCTTTAACCTATAATAGAATAATAATAACAAATATTCAAATACAAAGCATTTTAATATTTAATATTTAACTTTCTCTCTGAAACAAAGATCCTTGTTTTTACCAGCTTGTTTTTAATTAAACTATTTGTGCAGCTCATCTCCCCCAAGATGAAAGTTGTGGGGGAAAAGAAGCTGAGCAGTATGGTTGATGAGGTCTTAAAAAAGTCTAAAAAGATGACATCAGAAACACCACCACCTTCTAACTATTGTTTTATTGTCAACAGGTTAAAATGTGGGAGTATATTTGTGGTACGGGCATCCGAAATTCCGTGGGTACACCTACATCGCTAACCATGTATCAAGTTTTGATAACTACATACTTTTGGAGTACTTTGTCAAGCATAGAATAACACCGACTGTCACAGTGAGAGGAAGCAGAGTCATTCTGATGTATGACGAGGGTTTTGACCAGAGATGGATAGCCAAAACGGCTGTTGCACGTGGCTTTGACGACACAGAGAACCGGCTAATGAATATTATGTAGGTTTGTATCCAGACCTGCACTTTTATGACTATGATAGAATGAGTGGTTGGTCACACGGGTATCATTTGAGCCTAATAAGGTTTTTGAGAGGCTACAAAATAATTTGTAACTATGAAGTGTGGCACTTTCCCAATAAGAAAAACACACTGTTTGAAAATTACGTCAAAACGTTTTTACAGTGTAAGCAGGAGGCATCAGGTTATCCAGAAAATGTGAAACTATTGATGACTATTATGAGAAAGCGGGCATAAGACTAGACCCTGCAAAGAAGCGGTCTGGAGTTGTAACAGACTACTGCTCAACTCAGTGTGGGGATGGGTCAGCATGAGAACCAACAGGCCCTTGTGTGAGTTGACTGACTCATTGACTCAGCCAGATTCACACAGCTAATGTTTAGCGATGAGTATGATGTGAGACTGTTTTGTTTCATTCAGTGCATTAAACTCCAAATCGGTTAACCACGATTAGCAGACAGAGTAAGTACACTCACCTGTAGCCAACCAGAAAACAGACACACATGTGGTTGCTGTATCTGATACCATCAAACATGATAGTGCAGTAGTTATTGTGGAAAGACACACAATAGTCATAATATTGCTTTATATAATCAACTTCTTTAGATAAGAGATATCAACTTTGTAAATGGTATACCTGAATTATTCTACCTCCAGACAAGAACAATTTGCTCATTATAGATGACTAAAGGAATGATGTTGCCTATAATAAGTACAAAATAACTTCACTACATTTGGACATCATTGGAATTTAAATTGTATTTATCTAGCTTGATAATTGTTTATTTAGGAGAAAAACAGCTGAACTATATAATTTTGTTTAATAACCCAGGGGTAAATATAAAATCTAACTTTTAAGGAAGACAAATGCTTCCTGGTAACTCCAAATAGTTTATAGAAGCATTGAATCACGATGTAAGCATCCCTTACTGTCTGACATGTTAGGAGTTGTAGTGTGGCATGTATTTCTAAAACCCCTTGCAGATTTAAATGTACCTTTGTCTGCCCTCCCTAAAACACAGGTAGATACAGCCAGTTCTTAGCTAATTAAGGGTTGAGGGGGGCTGGAGCCTATCCCAGCTGTCTTAGGGCGAGAGGCGGGGTGCACCCTGGAGAGGCTGCCAGTCTGTCGCAGGGCTAACACATAGAGACAGACAACCATTCGCACTCACATTCACACCTATGGGCATTTAAGAATCGCAAATTAACTTAGCCCTACTAACTGCATGTCTTTTGACTATGGGAGGAAGCAGGAGTACCCGGAAAGAACCCTCGCCATAAACACAGGGAGAACATGCGAACTCCTTACAGAAAGTCCCTGGCCTGATGGTGGAATTGAACTCAGGACCTTGCTGTGAAGCTAACCAGTGCACCACCCAGCTGCCCAATTCATTATCTCATCATAGTTGTCTTTGTAGAAAAACTCAAGAATCTCAAACACACAGCTGTGTTGCAGTTAGCTTGGATAATTGACTTCACAGCCATAACAGATCACTTTATGATACTTCGTCAAATCCTCCACCAGCAGGCGGAGAGTGACCAGTTTAATGTTGTTTATCATTTCTTCACACAGATCCAGTAGATCTGATGCATCCTGTGAGTCACAGGGGGGTGGTGGAGATAGAGAAGGAGACTGTATCAGCAAAGTCAGTAAGGGAGACTCTGGAGCTCCCTCAATACAAAGTGTGTTGTATGTAAAAAAGAGACCACTGTATTGTTATTGTCTCATCCCCACACTAGCTACCTAACACTCATTTTTATTTTTTTTACTTTTTGTAGACAGATTATCTGGCTACTTTCAGCCTACACACGTCAGAAGGGAGACCAATCGAATCAGACGTGAAATCGTCAAAAACAAGACGTTTTCTAATGCTTTCATAAGCAGCGTTGAACCTGTTTTTCTTGATGGCAACCTCACTCGACAGGCATTGGAGTGATCTCAATTCGCCCACTGTATAAAAAACAAGTCCTTAAACAATGACATGCTTCAAAGATGAGGAGTTACAGGTTTAACCTCCAGTTTTCAGCATCACTTGTCACTATTAAACGTTCCCTGTCTTTGCATACACTGAGAAAGTAGTATCAGTCTCTCCATGTTCCTTTTGCGCGGTGGTCCGCAGAGGTTTGCATCTGTACACATACTTCAGCTTCAGCAGTGGTGGTGAAGTTGTGGAAGGTGGTCATAGCTGGCAATGGCGTCCACTGTAAGTGAGGTTAGAAATGGTGTTCCAGGACAACAGTAAAAACATTGCTCGTCTATATATACCCATCACGAAAAAACCTGCCCACTAGGAGGAGTTGTTAACCCTCAGAAGGTGGTACCATATATGCAGCAGCAAAGGTGCGTTGTACAGAGGATTGTGCACATGGACGTCCATGCACGTGCACAATTGGTGGGGAGGGGTGGAAAAGTGCTTAGTATCTACTACTCACTGGGAGCAAGAATAAATTATCGAGGCAGTGCTCACATACAGCGCATTATTCAGTCTGAAGCTAATGAGTGAACCAAAATCTGTCTGTTAATTAATTTTTCAAACACAGGGAAACACTACAGTCCTTCCTGATGTGTACACATGTACGCTCAATGTACCATGGACTTTAAATGTCTTTGTTTTGTTTTTAACAGAAAAAAACCTTCCTGCCGCTCGATAGATGATTCTATTTGTTTGCACAAATTGAGAAGTACGTTTACACAATAACAATAAAAAATGTAATTGTATATTTAAAAAAACAGAACACTAAATATGAAGGCGCAGGCTTTTATCTTAATTTAAACATATTGCAGTGTTCCCGATCACAATCTTTCATTATAAATGACATATCACTGCTGGGCGTCACTTACAGTCTAATTTCTTGGTACTATCACACATATGCTGGACAATCTGCAGTTTTTTATTTATTCATTTATTTTTGGACTGAGTTTCCAATTTGTGGCTAACAGATTACATATTCCTTTGTCCTGCAGCTGTTTTCTTCCCCTTATTGTAGTTGTGTGGATGCTTTAAGGATCCCCACTATTGAGTTCTTTCTTGGTGTTTCCGTACACTTTTCGCCATGGACCTACTTCCACAATTTTTGTGCTATTTTCACCGTTCAAATTTTAAACTATTCTGCTATTTCTGCTAATGATGGCTATATCTTTTGGTATTTTTCACTATTATACTTTTTTAAATATTAAGCTTTTTTCCTT
>NW_005187444.1:979954-988752 GCF_000239375.1 Pundamilia nyererei | reverse complement strand
AGGTCTGCCATTTCCTCTCTCGTCATATCTCAGCGACGGTTGCTCAAAGAGCAATGAAAATCGCAGTCAAAGTACACCAGTCCGCTGATTCACCCAGTACAAGAATTATGCTTCTAGTCCACCTAGTTTTTGAGTTACACAACGTTTAGTAACTCCAAAAGACGGCGTTTTTCGCCTCTCACCGCGATCTAATTCTGACTGCTCATCACCCTGTTTTTCAAGGCGCCCGCTCTCTTTCCCAGTGGCGCAGCTGGTCTGCAAGACAAAGGTCGTGGGTTCGATTCCACCTTGGTCAAAATGTTTTTTTCCCTACAAATTAATACACTATCACAGACCAGTAATTCATATTCTTCATTTATTACAATTCTGCAAACTTTTATGGTTTTACCAGCTTTTCTAATATGGACCTCAGATTCTTGTTAACACCCCATGGCACAAATATTGTTCCCTTTAGGCTCTGTGTATGTGTGAGTGTATATCAATATTTCTCCCATTTTAAAGTATTACTCCTCCATAATTGTATTTCTGCTAAATCATAGTATTTTTGCCAAATCATGATTTTTGTGCCAAATCATAACATTTGTGTTATGTTAAAGTATTACTACTAAGTGGAGGCATTTCTGTCATGTTACAGTATATGTGCTGATTACAATATTTCTGCTAAATCATAGTATTTCTACTATATTATATTTTTCTTTCTAAATATAGCATTTCTGCTATATAATTGTATTTCTGCTATGTTATAATATTTGTGCTAAACCAGAGTATTTCTGCTGAAACATAGTATTTCTGCAGAATGATAGTATTTCTGTTAAATTATAGTATTTGTGCTAAAACATAGTATTAATTTAAAATTACAATATTCATAGTTCATCACAGTGTCTCTGGTAAATCACAGTATTTCTGCTATGTTGTACTATTTTTCTAAATCATAGTGTTTCCGTAATGTTTAAGTATTTCTGGCTAAATATATTCTTTCTGTTATCTTATACTATTTCTCCTAAATTCTTGTATTTTTGAGAAGTTATCATGTATCTGGTAAGTTACAATATTTCTGCTAAGTTCTGCTATGCTATTGTATTTCTGCCAAGTATTATGTTTCCTCTAAGATATTGCAGTTCTGCTAAGTTATTACATTTTAGCAAAGTTCCTTTGCTTATGCAAAGTTTTTACAATTTCTGCAACTTTTCAGCTTTTTCAGCTAGTTTTTGCATACTGCTTCAGCTTTAAAGCATCCACACTGCATTTTTGCAGGAAATGCTAATTTTTCCAATTTTTTTTTTCTTTTCAGTTTTTCATAGCAACTTTCACACCAAACTTTTTTAAAATCTTGAACCTCAGTGAGTGCCACAGTGAAAACAGTATTCACCCCCCCGATTGCCACTTTTTATTTTTCACTAATTTTCAAACAAAACTCTTGTGAAAATACTTTGGAAAGCTGCCTCTTTACTGGCACCCTTATCAGATCTCGGACTCTATTATTATGGTTTCACCAGTTGGACTTAGTGCAAACTTCTTCTCTCTCTCTCCACTACTCTCTTCACTTCACATCCTGGTAAATATATTTCCTTATATAACTGAAGGTGTAGCTGTGTATCGGTGGTTTACAGGCAGGAATCGATGGATTTAGAATAAGATTTACAGAAATGCAAGGTAGTAAGAATAAAGTTTGCTGTTTCTTATAATACAACTTTTAATTAGTACTAGTATTCATTTTAAAGACGTATGTTTAAATATTACAAGACAGCAAGGCCTTCATTTATTCTTATGGATGGCCAGAGGGACTTCTAAATGTATTCATGAAGTTTGAAAATATTGATAAATCCCTGATTGTGCATGAAATATTCCGCTGCAAGATTTAGGTACAGATATGTGCACAGGCACTATTAATGAATGAGGGCTCTTGTCATGTCATTGTCAGGGTTGGAGTTTCTGGAATGCAACATTCTAATTAATTTACTACATTGGTTTCAATGTAGTTCTGTGGCAGGCAGAGTTAAGACCCAAACACAAGACTTAGACACAAAATGGATAAACTAAAGGAGGCAGCTTTATTAGCTGTACCATTCTTTACCACAATACAAGAATACAAAAACCAAGAAACTGGAAACTAGGAGATAATTAGGAAGGAAATGAGGAGTAAAAGGAAATAGAGCAAACAGGGATGACGCAACGAGTAGAGGAAGAGAGAGGACTTGAATATGCACAGGATATGGAGAGGATGGGAAACAGGAGGGAACACAGTTGGAACGATACGGACTAACGTGAAAGGGAAAGGAAAACTGACAATGAGAGACTGTCAAAATAAAGCAAACAGAAAGCGAACACCGAGACAAGAGTTAAACAAACCTGAAGACAAGGCTGAAGACCCGATAACAAAACTAAGACCAGAAGCACAAAGCAACCCCTAAAGAACCAGAACCAAGAACATATACACTAAATCTTAGAATATAAAAAAAAAACCCAGTACCAGGACAAGTTCTGTCTTCTTATTTTTGTCTCATTCTCTAGTAACTTCTCTCCTGTTCATTCATTCATGGTCCTGCATTTCTGTGTTTCAGGTGTGACGTTGTTCTTTCTTTTTTTATTGTGATAATTTGTGGTCAAGGACACTCCTGGGTCATGTACTATGAAGTGAGTTTAACATACCTAGGGCATTTACCCTAACACTGGTGATCAGGTTAAGCGGTCACATGAAGCTAAGTTAACCCGGGATTTTCACATGAAAGCGGTGGCAATGAAAACAACTATTGTACCGGCAGCTGAGCGGCTCATTTTACAAAAGAAGATAAAAGTATAACATTATAAAAACACAGCAGCTGCAGATAAGTCAGTGGTGTGAAAGGAAAAGCTCTGTTCAACAGTTTAGTGTAAATGTGTGTGCTTTAAAAACATTTTGGTCAGTGAGACTAGAAAATAATTTAATTAAATTAATGTTTAAATTTGCATAAGACAATTTTAGTTGTTATTCTTTCAGCTTCAGCCTCGATTGTGTTTAATGGTCCGAGAGCAAGTAAAGGATAAATGCAAAAACAGAATTCAAATGTTTGCTTGTTCTACTTGCGATTGAGACAAAGTCCACACGTACAGTGCAATCGTCCTATTTTAGGATCATTAGTTCTCATAGAACAATTAAATTGCTTTAAAAATGTTGTCAGAGAACTGAAAAAATTACATTGGAGAATAATTATTATTATTACTGATGCTCATCAGGGAAACATAAAAACAGACACTACTGAAAATCTTTAGACTCTTCTTCTCTCTGCGTATAGGTGCAAAGGATCTTGCAGGAATAGTGACACTATAGTCAGTGGGCAGAGATCTCATGCCTGTTGATCTTTAATCTAGAACAGGTTCAAGATATAAAGCGATGTACTGCAGTAAGAGGTGAAGCACCTTCAAAAAACCCAGAATTAACCCTGAAGTTAGCTGTGTAAGAAGCAACAATGCTTTGTTATATAGGCCTCTGTTTTTCAGGTGTGAACCCACTTTCTCTTTGTCTCCTTGATGAGCTGTGAGTGTATGGGTTGAATAACTCTGAAGAGAGTGTGGCTGTCATGACTTTAGATGATGAACCTCATTACACTTAAGAGTCCCTCATCGAGGAGAAGAAAGTGGCATCATCAGTGGAGATACGCTCCAGAATTGGGCAGGCGGTGGCAGCGTTCGCTTCCCTGTGCTGGTGCGTTTGGAAGAAGAACAACATCTCATTGCCGACAAAGATCCGCCTTTACCGAACCATGATCCTGCCCATTCTACTTTACGGCATGGAGACGTGGACAATGCTCAAACACGACCTGAGCAAGCTCAAAGTTTTCCAAATGCGTTGCCTTAGATGCGTTCTCGACGTTTCCCTTCGTGACCGTCATTCGAATGACACCATCCTCACCAGCTGCGGCAGCCAACCGACGATCGGTGACCTAATCCAGCGCCGCCGACTCCGTTGGTTTGGCCACATTTGTCGAATGGACCAGAGCCGCTACCCCCATGGCCTACTCTGGTTGACCCGCCCCACCGATTGGAGGGTGCATCGAAATGCACCAAAAAAGACAGGGATGAGACAAATCCAGGATGATTTGAAGGCCCTTCAACTTGACCTCGAGCAGGCAAGAACCATCGCCTTAGATTGAAAAGCGTGGAAGATAATCGTTGGTCAAGCAAGATGGCAACTACAGCAGCGTACTGGTTGCGCGGGCGACCACCGCCGCTGGTCGCCCGCTAAAGGACAAGAAGAGACACTTACAGTAAGAGAAAACACTCACTGATGGCTGGTTGAACTATTCATTCGGTTGTTTGCTCAGGCCGCTTGGTGTCTTGCATTTGTTTAACTTTTTCGTGTTGCGTCATGTCTTCATTGCCACCTGTTTCTTGATACCCCACTGCTTCCACTCCCCTACCTGGTTAAATCCCTCACCATCTTCACTAACTTAGTATAGTATATGTGTTGAAAACAGCTGTTCTGTCGAAAAGCTACAACAACTACACATTTGTAAATTGATTTTATGCTACAATTTCTATACAAATGAGAAATTACTCTGATGTAGAGAATATTTACATACTGGAATAATGTTAAGTACACTGGTGATATGTCAAGACAAGCAAGGTGAAAGTACTGATGAAATACACAAAAGTAAATCTATTTTTCTCTTCTTTCATCTCAGACAGCACTGTCATAAAGCGCCTCGCCTGTTTTCAACCATTCTTTATTGCCATCTGAGAATTTGTCCCCATTCAGAAGATAACCTGAAGCTGAATGTCCTTCAAACAAAAGAACTCATAATGGACTTTAGGAGGCAGAGACAGGTCACTCCTTTCTCATTATAAATTGAGAATGGGTGGAATCTGTCTCCACTTTCAGTTTTCTGGGCACTCACATCTCCGCCCGCTCACCTGGACCCACAACACCAACACCCTGGAAAAGAAGGCCCAGCATAACCTGGACCTGCTAGGACAGCTACTGCTGGCCTTCAACCGCTCCTCAGTGGAGATCGTGCCTGAGTGTTTGGTACGCAGAGGCCACTACTAAGAACAGGAAGGCTGCGCAGATGGTAATTAACAACCCCTAAAAAAATAATTGGCTGCCCTCACAAACAGCTTCTAGACCCAGGCCATTCGGACTGTCAATAAGCACTATCCCCCCACACCCCAGCCATTCAGAACAAGTCTTTATTCTTTGCACTACTTCTTGAACATGCAAGCTGAGAGGCCCTCAGTGTTTTTCTGGTGGTTTGCGCATTCACATTGCACATATGGACGGCAGCTCTGATCATCTCAAATAAAACAGACAAGCTGACCAGATGCAGGCTCAGCAGCTTTCAACTTTAGTAATATTTTTATATATAGCTACTCATAAATATTTTTACTTTTGAAACTTGCACAATTTCCTAATAATACAATGATAACAGGGTGTTTTCATGGTGTTTTATGTTTGTGTGTATGTTGGTATTCTTTAAAAGTCACCACACCACCGTTCAGTAATATACTGCGGCTTTTAATTTTGACACTGAAAAGAATTTCAAAGTGTTTAAATGGTAGAATGAAAATTAAACTGGTTAAGAGAAGTGAGACTGCACCAAAAGTGAGCGAATGATGAGACAGTTTCTTCTGCAAAAGTCCTGTTTCAACAGGCAGTGACATTCACATTTAACAATGTATGCAGAGACACCAGAGACCCTGCTGCCTAACAAAATCACCCAGGAACAGATCTACTGTGACATGCAAATGAATATGTAAATGGAAAATTTTCGAGCCTCTCATCCACTCAGCTGAATTAAATATCTAGTCCCAGAGAATGATGAGTGACTTTTCTGACACGGACCTAGGACCTTCTCTGAAGAAATGCAACAGCGAAAAAAGCTTTGTTCCTGAAGAATTATATGCTTTGTTTGCTTAAGGTTTAATACATCAGATCTGGTCACTAATCAAGGTTTTGTTGGGGTGGGAGATGCAAATGAAATATTAATAGCTGAAATAGCATGAACACAGTTAAACTTGCAGGATGTCATCATGAAGTGTTTGAACAGGAGGCTGTCAAAATCCAGGGAACTGATTATCAATATAAATTCATGTTATGGTAAGTTTGCCATTTCATTGACACAACAGAGGGTGTGACACTTATTTAAAGGCCCGTAAGATATCTCATTCCTGCAACTCATGTAAACATTATTGGACTGTTTCATGGTGAGACTTTAGTTATTATGCAACTTTATGTACTGTAACAGACAAAAAGTCCTGTCACATAGAATACCTGAGCTGACACAGAAATGTCTTTTTTTTTGTTTAAAGATGCCACAAGACACCACCTGCACTAAAGGATTCAGTGGTTTCTTGTGAAGCAGCCAGTGATCACTAAAACAGATTGCACTTTTCTTTTACAGCACAAAAGGACAGAGAGGACAAGAGAAAAAGGGGAGCTGCCATCTTCCAATCTCAGTCACATTGTTCTCCTGAGTCATAGCCTGACTCTAGTTAGAGTAGAACTGCGGTAACAACAGGAACAGACTACAGCTTTATATTAAGAAAAGAAAATGTTGAGACACATTTCCATCATACTGCTTTTGCAGTAAAGGAAGTATATATGGATTTAAATAGACTTGTTGTAAAACCTCAGAAAACATGAAACGTATTCGCAACAATGATGAGTAAAATATTTAAATGTGAAGGATAACAATCATATTACTATTTGGTTCACTTTGACAAAGCTGTAAGCACCTCAGCACCTAACATTCTCTAGATTAAATCCTCTTATGGTGAAGTGATGTAGCAAGATGGTTCCAATGGTTAGCCTTCACCAAAACCAAGGTGCTGAGCCCTACTTCTGAAAAACAACCCATGTCATAATGCCTCTTCAATGAAACTTGGTACAATGCAGTCAGAGAAGTGCCATTCTCCTGGCCACCACCAGACCCGGAATCATCCATTGCATTGTGAGAGGGAGATAGAAGTGGGACAATCCTCAGTGATTTTACATGGCCTACCACTTTGTGGCTTAGTTGCTCTCATTCCCAATTGCTTTGACTTTGTTATAATACCAGCATTCTATCTTGGTACCAGATGGGTGAGGAAATACATTTGACATATTTGTCACACTTAAACCATTAAACAGATTTTCTCAGATGAGAAATAAAGTTATTCTTTCAGAGTCCAGTTTATGAGTCTGGAAAGGCTTGGGGACTTCAGGAAACTGAGAGAAAATAATTATCCACATATGAAGAAAACTTGGAACAGTAGTGAACCTTCTCAGGAATGATTGGCCTACCAGAATTCCACCAAGAGTACATTGAACCATGAACAACATTGAAAAAACCACAGGCTTCAATTGTCTCAGTTGAGGCCAGAGTTCATGATCCAACAATAAGAAAGATTTTGTAAAAATGGCATCCATGAGAGTGTTCCAAGGCAAAAACCACTGCTGACCAAAAAGAACACAAAGGTTTATCTCACTTTTTCTCCAAAAACACCTTCATGATCCTGGGAAAATATTCTGTGGGCTGACGAAACAAAAATTAAACTTTGAGTTTAATTTTGAGTCCCATTACATCTGGCATAAAACTAACACCACGTTTCATAAAAAGACAATCATACCAACAGTCAAACATGGTGTTGGTAGTGTGATGGTCTGGGGCTGCTTCAGGACCTGGATAACTTGGCATAATTGATGGAACCATGAATTCTGCTCTCTGACACAAAATCCTGAAGGAGAATATCAGGCCATCAATTTCTGCCCTGAAGGTCAAAAGCAATGAATGGAAACACGCCAGCAAATCTAACTCTGAGTGAAAACGGCATACCTTACCATGACGTTTGTTGGGTGGGTTGTTATACAGTCATAGCTGCATACAGTAGGGGGCTGAGAATGCAGCTCTGGGGGCATCTGGTGCTGAGTGACAGTCTTCGCTCCAGAAGCAGATGGCAGGGGGGATCTGAAGGTGGTCCAGTTTGGTGGTGAGGATGTCTGGAATTATAATGTTGAATGTTGGAGCTGTAGTCCACAAAGAGCATCATCACATAGCTCTTCCTGTTCTCCAGATGGCTCAGCAGTCTGTGAACAGTGATGGAAAACCTCGGTGGACCGATTTTCTCTGTAAGCAAACTGATAGTTGTCGAGATTCTCTGCTGAGAAACTATCCACTCAAAACACTTACTGATTACAGACGTGAGGGCTTCAGGTCTATAGTCAGTGAGGCTTTCTATTCCAGTCTATTTGGGGATAGGAATGATGGTGGAGGCCTTCAGATAGGTGGGAACAGTGGCATGAGTAAGGGAGACATTGAACAGCACTGGCGAAGATTCCTGCCAGTTGGTCTGGCTTTGACCACAACCCCTGGAATGCCGTTGGGAGGTGTGGTCAACAAAAAAATAAAAAATAAATTAAAGTCTTGGTGTGGCCTAGTCAAAGTCCGAAGATAAATTGGATTGAGATGCTTTGACATGACCTTAAACAGACCATCATGCCCCCGAACCCTCCAATGTGACTACATTAAAACAATTCTGCAAAGTGGGCCAAAAATCCTCCAGAGCAATGTAAAACACTCATAGCCAGATACAGTACATTATTGTAAGGACTTATATTCGAAAGCAGTGTTTTGCTACAGGTTTCAGGTTGGCTTAGATGTTTCAGAAGAATGATGTGCAACCACAAGACACTGCGATAGATTTACTCTTGACCGGGATAGCGGTCATGTCCGGTTAGGGGCTCTGTTGGCTCTCAGGTGACTGTTTCCTCGCGGCTGCGTGCAGCGGGGCTAGGGGAGGGTCTGTGCTGACGGACGTGGGTTACTGACCTGGTAGCCTGGCTG
>NW_005187444.1:968752-977713 GCF_000239375.1 Pundamilia nyererei | reverse complement strand
CAAATGGACCATTACGGCAAGGCTGGGATGGTCAGTTTGGTAAAGTAAATCCGTTGGGCATCTTTCTTTGCCTTTAGACAACAATTCTGATGGCAAAAGAGCCAAACAGGACAGGCAAAGAAAAAAAAAAAAGATTTACTCTTGATTAGTGGAAGCTACCAATCAGGAGTAATATGCAAAGAAAATATCAGTGTTTGGGTTATATTATAGCATGTTGCATCTATCTATCTGTATGTGTGCGTGTGTGTGCATACACCTTTCCACAGTGAAGTAGTAGTAGAAGTAGATCTCAGCAATAGGTATGTCAAAACTATCCACCTATCTCTCCTTATGTTCCTGTACTAATTTTATGGCTTGTAATGCTAATTATAGTGTATCGTGTGTGAATGTAATTTTGAGTAGCTATGGTGTCTGTACTGGGGAAATTAAATCTGTCTCTCATAATCCATCTACAAAAGCTGTAAATGAAAGAATCTCATGAATGTCATGCCATGCATGGAAATGATGATATGAGTGGTCACAATTTGTATTTCTGCAGAGGTATGACAGTGCATTGTGAATTGGATCAGCTTTCACTGGTATCATTTCCAGACTTTGCAAATTTACACAATCTATATATGCAGGTGATAAAGATGGAAAATGTGTCTGTGTTAGACCTACACTGGTGTGTCTACCGTATGCCCTGTGAATCTGATAGCATAGTAACCATATATATATATGCTCCTCTTTACATAACCACAGTCAAAACAATCAATACGTCCTTGAAATGCAGACTTACATCTCTGATTCCAGGGATTTGGAAAAAACAAACTATTGCATCATTTAGGAATTATAGACATTTTTGGACATACTATAGTCCTCCATTTCCAGAGCCTCAAAAGTAATTGTACTGAAAAGTACAATTGAGTATATATGCTGACAAATAATAAATTAAGCAGATAAAAGTTCAAAATTCAAAAATCTTAAACTTGCATTTGTTAGCTTCTCACTGAACGTTTCAACTTAAGGTCCAAGGATACTGTATGTCAATGCAAGTGAAAGAGGCGATCGTTAGGCTGATAAATACAAATCAACTCAAAATAAAGTGAGATAGCAAATACAGAACACAGAGGGATAGCAAATATAAAATAAAGAGAGACAGCAAAAAGTTTATGAGTTGCCAAATATACAACTTGGAATATTCTTAAAAAGAAGGAATGCAAAGGCCAGGCAAAGAAAGTAAAGTTAACAATTGCAAAATATTTTCTTGGTTAAAAAAAACAAAAAAAAACCCCTCCCCAAACAAACAAGCTCCTTTACAGAACCCTAGTCACGTCAAGAAAACTCAAAAGGAGAAATATTTATCTTTGTCAGAATCTGCAATCAGAATATGCTTTCATGAATTTAAAATCAGACGGTTTCCTAGTTGTGCTCAAAAACAAAAAGGTCAGTTGATCTAACTGGAAAACATCTAAAAGAGTATGGCCAGTCCAGGACAAAAATATCTTTGGATACATGAAAGAAAAATGTACTGTGTAGAGAAGGAAAGAAACCACTCGTGATCAGATACCACATGTCAAAAAACATGGTGATGGAAATGCTATCACATAAGTGTTTATGTATTCCAGTGGAACCAGACCATTTAGATTTATTGATGTGATGGCTGATAGAAGTAGCAGCAGGAATTCTGAAGTGTACAGATTCAGCTAAATGCCACAAAACTGAGACACAGTGCTTCACAGTGCAAATGTATGAGGACTCAAGCATACTTTAAAGCATCCCAAGAGTTTCTAAGGCAAAAAAGAGATATTCTTCATTGGCCAAGTTAGTCATCTGATCTCACCTCAGTAGAGTATCCTTTTCAGTTACTGAAGAGAAAAATGAAGGCAGAAAGATGCACAGAAAGGCATCTGCAATAAAGAGTGTGCAGAGCATTTGAAAGGAGGAAACACAGCTTTTGATGATGTCTATGGGTTCTAGACTTCAGGCAGAATTTATGGCAAAAACAAAATCAGTTATTATATTTATAAATATATATTTTTGTCCAAATAGTCACAAGCCGCTAAAAATGTGTGTACTTTATATAAAAAACAAAACAAAGAATAGTAATATCTAAGCAGTTAATACCATCATTTAGTTAAACCTCTTGAGCTAAAGCTTAAAGTCTGCACTTCAATTCCATATTGGTTGTTGGATTTGAAATCTTTTCTGGTTGTGGACAGAGAGAAAATTACAAAACAAGTTTAATTGTCCAAAAACGTAAAAACCTAAGTGTACCTGCACTGCTGCACTCCCATCTCCTCGCCTAACTTTTCTGACATACATATATCTGCATAAGACATTTCAGTCTCCTGAATGTTCTTCTTGCACGAGTAAATGTGGTCTCATAAGATTTCCACAACAGATGTCTCTCACATTTAATTTCTACAATCTGGCTTCAGTTCACCATCTTACCATCTGCATCATCAATTTCCCCAGTCTCCATAATGTTCACATGCATGGGTCAGAATGTCAGTACAGGTGAGCACATTCTGACATTTAAAAAGAAGATCCCAATCTTTTTCTTCAAGTTTACATGTACCTCTTTATTGTCACAGTTTATGGTTATGTAGTTAATAATAAATGCCTCATTTATAACATATAGTTATAAACTAAGCCTTTTGTTGTTTTTGGTTAGGTTTTGTTTTTAACTGCGTATAGTTTAGTGGTAAAAAGGTTTTGCCTTTTATTTTGAATACTAGGGAATACAAAATAACAGTTGAAGTGTTTTATCGCTGAACATTTTGAAAAACTGAGTGATTAAATTTAGGAATAAAAAATTGTCCATGAAAGCAAGAGCAACATATTCAAAATGAAAATAACCGTTAAAATCAACAGAGCAACTGTGCAAGACCTGTAGTAGGTCTTGCACAGTTGCTCTGCTATTGTGCTGATGAAATCTGCCTACAAACATCCACACAGAAAAGAGGACACCTACCAAAATAATAAAAACCACATGCGTGACTGCTCTACTATATATAGAATGTATCCACATTTTATTTTGCTTATTCACATCTTGAATGACAAACTGAGAACAATACAGCTATCATGACTAGTGAACATGAAAGAGAGACATGACATCATGGGATCATGACTTGCTAATCGCTAAGCTGAATAAGCTGAGGAACAGTTCAGCCTCAGTTCTCACTTTACTCTCCATTAGTAGAGCATCCATTTTCTTGCAAGCCGATTACATTGATGTATTCTACTTGGAACCCATCATGACACTTCCTACATTTTATATCATTAAATGTTGTTGAAACCTTTTCACATAACTGGTTATGTTAAACTTAAATACACATTTCACTAAAAGCCCTGCCAGGGAACAGGACTGAAGCAGGCTGTCTGCCACTGTGAGTTTCTGAATATACACACACTTGGACCTACCTCTTATGTTATGCTCACTTAGGAGGATGGAAGGTCCCCAGACTAGGACACAAGGTTTTCTAGCACCTGGGTGTGTCACTCTGCCTGGGCTTGCAGTGCCTCCAGCTGCCTCAGATTAACCACCACCTGCTTTTAGTGCATGGCTGATGGCTAACATAACCACATAACCACATGCCCTGACTAAGGCAAAGGAGCACCACCGTGCACATCTCCTTGCATACCTGGCCAATAAAATTGGATCATAATTTGGTCCAGTGTGTTATCAAATCTCAATTGGCCAGTCGTAGAATGAGACACCTCTGTGCAGCTTTTTCAGCACCAACAATTGGGTGTTTTCTTCCATGCAATGTCACAACTCAGTGAATAAAGTCTGTCTCATTGCAAAACAGGGGTATGATTACCCGGCATTAGGGTGTCATCACTACTCCAGTAGAAAATCTTCCATGGAGAGCATTACAGGTTCCCCCTACTCAGCAGCAGTGTCAGAAGGTGATTGGCTGCAGACTCCCATCTTTGCAGGACCTGTACACCTCCAGGACATTGCGGCGTGCAGCTCGGATCTCAGCTGACCCTTCTCACCCTGGACACAGTCTGTTTGACCTGCTCCCCTCAGGCAGGAGGCTCCGGTCCATCCGAACCAGAACCTCTCGCCATAAGAACAGTTTCTTCCCCTCTGCTGTTGGACACATGAACAATAACCATATGACTGTCCCCGCCACTAACACATGACCCTACGCTGTGTTCACTGTATCATTCCATGTTTGGCACTGATCACCACCTGCACTCATGTATATATTTTTCTACGTAGCACTCTTAATTCTTACTCTCATGTATATATCTCATGTATATCTCATGCACATATCTTTCCACGTAGCACTTTTAATTCTTATCCCTACTTTTATTTTTTCCATGTCTATTTAAGTGTTATTTATGACACCATGTTTGCACTGAAGCACCGCAGCAATTTCCTAATGTTGTAAACCTGCTCAACATTTGGCAATAAACCCCATTCTGATTCTGATTCTGATTCTGATTCAGAAAGCCTTGTATGTCCCTGTCATGAGCACACCGCCAAACACTGTCCCACCAGTTTATTAAATTCTGGAGAATCTGTTCCCAGAATAAGAAGGTGTGCAGGACAGGGGCTAACTACAGGCTTGACCGTATGTGTTTTATCCTTGTGTTTAATTTCCCCTGGCACTCTGGGATATTTATGTATGTCACAATGTACACACTTACTTGTTCACCAGTGATTCCCAAATTGTGGGCTGGGGCCCCCTGGTGGGCTGACTGCACTGCAGGTGGGCTGCAGTACAAAAAAAGTGCAGTCACATATTCATATGACTGTATTTATTTGTATTAAGGGTGAATTAAAACTGGCAATAGCAGGTGGTTAGTTTGGGACATTACTCAATACTCTGACCAGAATTTTCTGTTCTTTTTTAAAGGTGGGCCACAGCACTCTTGACTTTGGCAACGGCTGTTATACCCACTGCTTCCAACAATGCTCTGGGAGAAACAGATTCTGGACTGGGGTCTGCATACAGCCCAAGTCAACCATAGCCCTTTGGAACTTGGAATTGGGACACAATACATTACACAATACACAATACAATACAGAGAAACCCAAGTGAATCAGTACGGATCCCCTGGTAGGCTGAGCATTGGTTTTTGGGCTTCTCCAGACATGAGGGGAGGCACACAGCCCAAACATGTCTAGGAATGACTAGGACTTCTCCATCTCCCCCATCTTATGCAGCGTGATGAACCCCAGACAGGGCCACAAGGTTTTCCATCACCTTAGTATGCCACTCGGCCTGGACTGCCAGTCCTTCCAGCTGCAACCACCACATGCTCTTGGTGCATGCCATCCAGTTCTGCCTCAGTCTATTTCAGGACTTGCACTGGCTGTAGATGCAAAGGACACAACATGACTTTTCTGGGGGGAGTACAGTGCCAGTGTAACAGGTTGTCTGCCACTGTTCCCCAGTACTAACACTTAGACTAGGGCTGCACGATTTTGCATAAAATGAGAATCACGATTTTTTTGGCTTAGAATTGAGATCACAATTCTCTCACAATTTTCTTTTCCAGTATAAATATTTATTGCGCTTATTAACTGCACATCAACTTCGTAACAGTTGAGACTGAACATAGAAACAATAAATAAACATAAAAACAATAAATGTCTCACGTTTTGTTGTTGCCGCAAAATGTTGTACTGCTTGAAATTCCGTCTCCACCGTTGCTCGACGCTGCGTGTATAGAGCAGGTAGTGCAAATAGTTGCGGGACGGCACTGTGTAGCGTTTGTCTAGGGTGTTGATCATTTTCCTAAATCCCTCGTTTTGCACAGTGTTGATGGGAGCCATATCTTTGGTCAGGTGATAAGTGATAGCCTCCGTAATTTCTTTGTGCCTTTTTTTAATCGTTGTCATTTGGAAACGAGATCGCACATAAGTATGAATCGAGATCGCGATTTTCTAACGATTAATCGTGCAGCCCTAACTTAGACACAGCACATGTGTACTTATTTTTCTTCTTGTGTTCACACCCATTGTCCTTTTAGACGATTGCCCAGTTGGCAGTCCAGATAACCCCAAAGAAACTAAAAGTAGATGCAGCAAAGTGTATCAAATTGACCGACATGTTAGCAGAAGCACCATCAACACTAGTACCTGCAACAACTAAAAATCCCTCGCAGTTACAGGAAGCTGCTGCTGCTAGCATTAGCTGTGAATGAGTGCAGGAGGAGGGTCAGCAGTCTCAACAACAGAGCGAGGAATAAACAGCTTCAAAGTGTAAGTAAGGTGGGAAGAAGAATAATGTAGAAACATAAGTAGAAAGGAAAGGGAGAGATCAACGTAAAATAAATAGCTACTTTGATTATGACCACTCCTTATAGCTAAAGTGTAGCTTTTAATTATCACATGCTACACTGCAATAAAACTAAGATGTTCGAAGTACAGGGCTCCAGTCAGGGCTAGGTTAAAAACAAATAAGTGCTTATAGCTCTCCAATGGTTGATTCAGTGATTATGTGCGATACCACTGATTTCCCTTCCGATTCGATACCAAGTAAAATTCAGGGTGGTATCGACGATACTGATTCAATATCGATACTTTGTACAAAAACTTATTTAATTTATTGTATCTCAAATTATAGCGTCATAATGATTACAGGACATCAGATTACTTGTTCTTATCACTTAATAATGCAGAGTCATCATATAGAAATAAAAAAACTGAAGTTGTGCGCTATTTGAACACCTTGCCTGCTCGCAGCACTAAAGGACTCCGTGAGAGACGTCTCTCTCCCCCTTGCAGCACCTGTACCTGTCCTCCTCTTCAGTTCGCCTCAACATATCATGTTATTCTGTGATATGATTTACTCTGAGGTGTTTGACAAGGTTAGTGGTGTTGCCACAACACCTCACTTTTTTGCATCCCAAACCACATCTCAGATGTTTGTGGAGGTAAAATACGTCTGCACATGACTCCAATTACGCTCAGCCATTGTTGTGAGTGCGCACGCCAAGGGGCTGCGAGACTTTTATACAGCCGTATTTCACACATGACTATGAAAGGCAGAAGAGGAAGTAGTTCCTTCGAATGTAGACAATCCGAATGATATGGTTTCTTTCCACTGTGTTCCTGTTAATGATAAACTACAAATTTACCCTAAATTACTAAAATATCGATATTTTAATGTGAGAATTGATTCTAGAACATAAATGAGGATTCGATATTTCAGGATCAATCCGCACATCACTAGTGATTAGCTTTCAAGAGCTTCAGTCATCTTTACATTCAAAGTTTATTCACTTTGTGTCCTTCAACATGATTGTCAAGAGATGTAACAGCAGCCATATATCGTATAAAGACCCTAATGCAGACTGGATGCTGTGGCCCAGCAGTACCAGTGCATTTTAGAATTCATTTTAAAATCTTAGTACTGACTTTTAAAGCTTTGAATCATGTCGCTCCTGTGTATATTTCTGATCTTTTAGAGCCTCACACTCCGTCTCGCAGCCTGAGAGCATCTAATCAAAGGCTGTTGGTAGTTCCCCAAACACGTTTTAAAACCAGAGGTGATAGATGTTTTAGAGCGGTGGCCCCCAGGTTGTGGAATTCTCTCCCTCCATCTTTACATTGCCTGGATTGTATTTATTCTTTTAAACATCATCTCAGGACTCATTTATTTAGACTAGCTTTTAATTAGCTTTGTGCTGTATGTTTGATTGTACTGTTGTATGTTTATCTATGTTTATCTCCAACATATTCTGTAGGTCATGGTTTCATTTGCATTTTACCATGCATTTTCCCCCCTCTTCTCCCTATTTATTATATTCAAAAACGATTACTACTATAACTAATGTGAAGTTTGTGGCAGGCTGCTGCTGTCCTCATTTTCTCTGGCATTTCCTGCATATGTTTATCTGGATGTAGCAGAGCTTGTTTTGCTCCATTACCTGCCATTTATTTGTGTACAGTCTGAACAGTAACAAAAACAAGTTCCACTGGAGTGAAATAATCCACCACGGCAAACCCAGAGCCTAAATTTAGGTTCGACACTGTTGGTGTGTGTTATGTTATTGTGCTCAAGCGTTTCTACATTAGTGCACGCATTACATTACGCTCTACTTCCTGTCAATCACCTGATTCCACAGGAGAAAATAGAAGTCTTTGCAGGCATGTGACCATAATATACTTTAATAAGAAGAATTTCTCATTTTCTTAACTGGGACACCACATCAGTTGTAGCAGCAGTTAATTTTAAACTAGGTTCAATAATACGTTTGTGGTTTGAATTGTGCATGACTGACAAAGTGTTAAAATAGGAATCAAATAAAACATTTATATCTGCTTCTATATTATCATACCAATGTAATTAAAAAAAGAGTACAATCTTCTGCTTTACTCCCACAATGAGCAAATTCATCAGCATCATAAATAAATACTCATTCCATTAAACTCTCTGTTTTAACACATTAAGACCACCCACATTTTACCACACAATGAACCCCTGTTACAACACCTTCCAGTTCATTAGGCTGCAAATGAACGCAAGTAAGGGAAGAAATGCCACAGCTGGACCCCTTGGGGTATCAACCGCTACAAAAATGGGAAAACTCAATAATAGTTAATAAGTGAAAGTTAACATTTACAAATGAGCCTCTACTTACACTGAGTGAGTCTGCTGTTGTTATTTCTCCAAAGCCTGCAGCTGCTCTACTGAAAACGAAGGGCAGGCCTACTTTCGGGGCACAGAAGGTTTATTTGAGCTTTGTGCTCGAATGGGCATTACTTCCTGTGCCATGTTCCCTCAGTGCACACAGTGGTGACACAGTGATGTCTACTGCCCATTGTTTTACTCGTCAGCTGTGTGAACGGGCCAGGTGGTCCTTTAGTATGTAATACAGGTGTTTTATAAATATATATGCAAAATGTGACCCTGTCTCTTATTTTGAGGCAATAGAAATGTCATGGCATAAAAAATACATATATTTTACACACACACACACACACACACACACACACACACACACACACACACA
>NW_005187444.1:963117-966228 GCF_000239375.1 Pundamilia nyererei | reverse complement strand
TGAAGTGTACCTCTGGTGCAAATTACTGACCTCTGTCATCATTTTAGGTGGGGGAACTTGCACAATCGGTGGCTGACTAAATACTTTTTTGCCCCACTGTAATATAAAATTATATTGTCTATCAATTTCATAAATGTGAATAGTAGGTTAGGTGTCATACTGGAAAAAAGAGGATAATTTTGGTGATGGTAGCACATCAAAGTTTACTGTGAACCAGAGCTGGCAAAAGTGCAGTACTTAAGTAGAAGTACAAATACTAATATTAAAAAAAGTACTTTAGTAAAAGTCAAAGTACTAATTCAACATCTTTAGTCAAGTAAAAGCAAAGAAGTACAGGCTCTGAAATGTCTGACCATGAAACCACAGCCACTGTGCACCAGCCACACACTGTTCTTTACTTTAAACTCATCACAGTACAGCAAAAAGACCTGTTTATCCTGCACTAACCTGTAGAGTATCTTCATGCAGCCTTTGAATAACACAGTTAGTCCGCCTCAGTTTGATTTGCAGCACGTTTCACAACAGGAAAAAACATGTCACATGTACAGACCCAATATCTAACTTAAAAACACGAGGACTTCTGTGTAAGCTTTAAATGAGCAGTCTTTACCTTTAAATATGAGCTTTCTTCTTCCTCTCCTGTCTTTTCTTTCTTATCTTTCTCCATCTCTGAGTGAAGTTAGCTCTCATTCTCTCCCTGTAAACGCAGCAGCATTAGCTAGCAACACACTGTCCCACAAACTGCAAGCAAACAGTTTGTGTGTTTGCTGATGTTTGTTGAGCTGCTAGAAACATTACATTTGAGATGACCTCATATTTTTAAAAAACACACTCACTCCCTTTATGCTAGCTCCTCTTTTGTAGCGCCAGCTAGATGCTGAAGTGCTACAACCGCAACTTACAGACACCTGCAGTTCTGGCGTTTTGGCAAAAATAAAAACAAAACAAACAAAAACACACCATCCCATTTTAAACCCCTGACTTTGGCGCACGTCATCTCTTTTTATTCAACATCCTCCGATGATTAATACATGAACGCAACTGCTTTACATGTGTTACTGTTTAGGCTCAAGTCAGTTTGATGCTCGGAGACTTGAAGTGACAAAATAATAACTCGACCCAAATGCGTTAAACCAAAAGTAACTAGCACGTTTTAAACATGTAAGGAGTAGAAAGTACAAATGTTTGTTCTAAAATGTAGGGAGTAAAGGTAAAAAGTAGTCAGAAAAAAACTAGCCAAGTAAAGTAGCCTTAAGACACCTGAAAATTGTACTTAAGTACAGTAACAAACATTTGTACTTTGTTACTTCCCACCTCTGCTGTTTACTCTGTAAAGCCTGAATCTTGAAGTAATTGCCAGAAAATTCTATTTTGCCCCCAAACTAGAGTATTTATTGGATCTTCTGACAAATAAAATACCATTTTTACATATAGGAGTTTTAATGATCATTTTATAATTATTGTATAATTTTTGCTGCATCCAGCATTTTTGTGTAATGTATTGCTTAAAAATGCATTGTGCAATTTATTTACTTATTTATTTAAAAACAAAATTACAACAATGATGTCGCTCTCTCAAAAACTCACAAAGACTCATGTATTGAATATGATACACGTGGCATTACAGGGTTAAGTACAATATTACATTTTTCATGAAAGCACTACTTCCCTTGGACGTCAACGACCGGTAATGAAACCAGGGGGTGTTCATGAATGGTTTGCTTAAGGCTTGTCTGCATTCAAAACTGGAAGAGAGAGGGCTGATCAATGTAAGAGCTAGCTCAAATTTAATACATCGCTGTAGATGGAGGGCAAGCGAGGAATTTGCCTGATGCCTCAGGAAGAAAGACAGAGAGAGAGATGGTCAGAATGTAAGAGAGGGCCTGAGAAAGCAGAGTAGACATGGAGCCAGAGGAAACCAATTAGGACAGTGATGGGCACTTAAATCAGGCTGTTATTCAATACTGCACAGTCTGTGTGGGAGTATTACAATTCCCTGAAGCTGGATGGAGTATTTCTTGTCTGTAGTTGACAACGGCTTAAAAGGGGGATAATACTGATTTTTAGCTTTGTGTGTTGCTCTTGTGCTTCAGGAAAACTGTCTGTCTGAACATTTTCTGAAGCTTCTTATAGCCAGAAAGAAGAACAAAGCACGCCCAGCATTTTAAGCTGTGCTGTAGCACCTTTCGATTACATCCCCTCTGTGCAACACACATTTTTTTGTCTTAAAGATTAGCTGTACAACAAAACCTTTCTTCAGTTATAAATGGCTTCTGTTTAGCACTATTTACACATAAAACACAATCCTGGTCATTTTATGAGAATGTGAGCACAAAATGCTTTTTTGTCATATTTATCCCAGAATTTTTTATTTATTTATTTATTTTATTTTACCAGCCCTCCAGTATTTCAAAGAGTATTAAGTCTTTTGTTCCAATTTGGGAGAGTGGAACAAGCTAAAAAAAGACATCTGACGTCTAAATATCCTATAGAAATATTATCTCCCCAAACAACTCTCCATTTACTCACCCAGCACACACATCAATGGTGTTTGGTGGCTGAAACCAAAATAATGAACTGGAACTAGTTTTGTAACACTGGTGGGAAAAGCAGACTCCAAGCTCCGAACTGCAAATCCACCAGTGAGAACACTCTTCTACGTGTACATAGTTATTTGGTCTGCTGTTAAAATGGGAAAAAAATCTATTACTATAGATTTAAAAGAATCCATTCACTGGGATTTTTATATTTAGGCACTATTCAGGGGATTTCAGTCGTTTCTATTTCTTTAATAACTCAGCCACACTGTAAAGCTTATTTTGAGGTACCTAAACTACAGTTCTGTGCAATAACTATAAGAAAATTAGTGACTGCTTTAACCCTTAGATGCATGAGTAACTGGACCCTACACTCGTCGATTAGTAGGTCAAAAATGACCCATGTTAAAATCATTGTTAAAATTAGGCATACAGTAAGTGCCAACCATTTGGTTCGTTCTACATACACTTCCTTTGTGATCAGTTGTGTTTTTTCCCCTTTCTGGCATTTTCATCCACCATTTGTTGTGATACATCGACCTCACAATTATAATTTACAACTGAGGAGTGCAAG
>NW_005187444.1:939812-960515 GCF_000239375.1 Pundamilia nyererei | reverse complement strand
CTTTTTATTTGTTTTTGTTTCTAATGTCTCTGTAAAGCACTTTGAATCACCTTGTTGTTGAATTGTGCTATACAAATAAATTTGCCTTGCCTTGCCTCAGGAGTACAACAGTCATTCTTTTCTTGCTGATATAGCTGACCATGGTAAGGCAGAGGAAGGATGTCTGCCTTTTGCTTATTGTGGTATCCCCACAATAGTGTCTCCAGGAGTCACTGTGCTAATTGAGCACTGGAGAAAAAGTGATCTGTGGTGATGTTGCGTCTCGTGTTTCTGAATCTTGTGCATAACTGCTGGAAATTTCCCCTCACTTCTTCCCCTGTTTGTCTCCCTGTGGAAACCATTCCAAATATAGGGGATGCATGCATCACAAACCCAGAAGAGCTTTAATCCATACTTGATGGGCTTGTTTGGCATCTATTGCGGAAATTTGAACCTACATCTAAAGTGAATGAGGATGGACGTCTCTCTAAATGCCGTTGCTGTGTCTTTTTAAGGTGTGACACTCTTAAATGAAATGTTAACAACTTTTCTAAATTAGATATTGCAAGAAAGCAATATCTAATTTAGTGGGTGCATAAGTGGGTCATTTTTGACCCACTTATGCACCTAAGGGGTAAAATGGTGCTTGGAGTCAGTGCAATAAGCTGTTACCGTTTCACTGACATGATTACCTTTTTTGGGCTATGTTTAATTCATATGGAGAATTATTTCTAGCTTCTATTTTTATCTTCTTCTTTGGTGTGCTCTTCATTATGCTAACATGTCTCCTTGTTCTTCACTTAAATTGTGTGTGTGTGAGAGAGAGAGAGAATGAGGGAGGGACAGAAAGACGACGTGAGGAAGAGGCACAATGGGACAATGATGGAGGAGCCAAAGCCGCCAAATGAGAAATTGGTGCCACAGAGTCAGTCTTTACTAGTGTCTGTTAGTTATGATCTCCTGCAAGCAGGAAAACCTGGCAATCTGACAGGTACAAATGTGCAGAGAACGTATAATCCTGTAGGCCTTTAGAATAATGTATATTCATTTTTTTAGACAAAAACAAACAAACAAACACTATTCCTATTGTTGATTTTCTACAACTTCACAGCAGTATATAGTTAGTTTCTTTTGCAGTAAAGGGGGGTTTCTTTTGCCAGCAAGAAGGGAGAACATGTAATGAACAAAGAGTAGATTAATTTAGCTTGTTATAGCGACCTTTATTTTCTGTTAGATTCAGATATAATTTTGTATTCATTCAGGTGAAAAAAAATATTGATCCCTGTGGGAAAAATTGCCTCATACTGTCAAATTTGAAAAATAATGGCAGCTTTACACACCAAGAACCAAAAACTACAGATAATTTCATAATAATATATTAGGTCCCAGTGCACATTGTCCTTTTATAATACGATGTCATTGAAGGACTTTAAAGCTGTACTCTTAAACTTTCCTGTTTTCCTTTCCTATCTTAAGGGGAACCTTTGTCCATGCTTGCAAAACTTAATGAGACTCTGTGATCTGAAAAAGATTGATTAATTTGCAGCCACCTTTTCCAATAAAAGTTTCAAAATTGTGTGAAATATAAATAAAAACAGAATGGAACGATTTGCAAATAATTTAAACCCTTAATTTGTTTTCAGATAGTACGAAGGCATATCCAATGTTAAAGATGAGAATGAGAAACTGTCAGTGATATTATTTCAATGCTGTTATTTACTCTGACAAAAGCTATTCTTAATTTACAGAACTCTTTGCCCACACAGTCTTTCACATACGGGCGAAACCACACCCCTCTTTCTTGAATTGGGACCTGTTGATCAAATTGATAATAAACCAATATGTTGAAAAGTTTTCTGTTATAGCATATGATACGTTGTATTTTACTTTTTAAGTTTCCCTAAAAGGTGTCTTTCAAAAGTCACATATGGTATAAAATTAATGAGACAGGAGACAAACAGTAAAATGGTATACGACCTGCCAGCTGTAAAATTCTCTCAGCAAACAAAGTAATCATGTATTGATATGATGATATGTTCCATCTGTAATTACCCCCAAAACTGATTTTACTATTGATTACCACGATGCATCTTCTCATTATAGGTCTAATCTAACTTCAAACTGATGTCAGCTTTAATAGTTACTGCCATTAAAACGGATACCCTTAATCAAACATGTGCAGCTTTCAGTCCTTTGTTTAACTAGTGGACTTAAATCCCTTCACAAACACACACGCAGCACACACAAAAGCCTCCTTTCTTCCTCGGATCTTCGTAGGATCTAATAGAATTACTGAGTGTAAATAACAAGGCATAAAGAAGAAAGGCTTTATATCCCATCACCTAAAATCTGTGAGGGAGTGTGCTATTAAGTGAACAAATATCAGGGATGGAAACACGGGCAGCATCAGTTTTATGCTTAAATGACTTGCGTTTGCAGCCCCACCTCACGCATGACCTGTCAGATTGATCCGTTAGGGGAGTCTGCATAAAAGAAGCAGGGGCTCATTGCCCTATTTCAAAAAGACATCTTCATTTGTATTGATTTGACCTGAGTGTGTGCCAGGAGTTCTTTGTATCACCAGTCATGCGTCCTCAGTCTTGTTCTCCACAGACCTGTGTTTGAACACTTGGCACTTTACTGCATGCTAAGTGTATGCTTCCAATCAGCAGTTAGGAAACGGCAGAAGCCAAAGCAGACATTTTATCCAGTTCGCCAAGCGATGAGAAGTAGTAAATTTATTGCCTGTTTCTATGTGTCAGAGACACACACATGTACTGTACACACACATGAAAATCCTCAGCTGCAGTTTCCATGATCCAAATAAAATATAAACCATTAGTCAAGTAGCTCAAACTAGATAAAGCATGAACACATTAAGCATAAAGTGGTAATGTTGAGCTAAATGCAAATAACATTCAGTGTTGTTCGCTCCGAAAGGCCAAACCTGTTGTTGTTGTTCAAATGGAAGGCTGTAACGATGGCTATAACCATAAAGTTAATGATTAGAACTAACTGGATTAACACAACCATTTATTAAATGAATGTTTATTTATCCGTTATTACAAAAAAAATACAGAAATGCATATTCCTTTACAGCCGCTACATATTTACCAGCATTTATTAAAATCACGTTGCTTTTTGTTAAATAAATGAGGGAATTGTATCGACTGTGAAGATGCGTACACTAGCAGCAAAGTAGGCAACACCTATTGGTCACAGACAAGTGAGCTGACCCAGTTAAGAAGAACTATTATTAATTACATAGTGAATGAAAAATATTGCAGTGAGTCAAATATGGCTGCCATGCAGACAAACCAGCTTGTCACTACAATCAGCAGCAATTCTGTGCATCGCATTGGGCTGTAATGTGGGTTCAGATATTCCCTTGTGTCTTACCTTTGTTGAAACTTAATATCACACTCTGTAAACTATGTTTACGAGGTAATCAATCACAGACTGTGCTTGTGTTATGATCACACAGTAATAGGGTTTGTGATGCCAGCCACTTGTGACTGCAACATTGGTGCATAGACAAATCATACAGGGTAATCCCAGTGGGCAAAGTCATCTTTTTTTTTTCTATTTTAATAGGCATTATTGTCATTGTCAAGGTTACAGCTGCCTCTATGCTTGCTGACATTTTGTGTTTGCGAGGTTTAGATGATGCATATTCTTCCTTCGCTGCACATGGTTATTGGATTCCCCCACCATATTTATGTTTTTAATCCACTTTGACAAAAGCCACCAGAGGGAACATGCACAAATAACCAGTCATATCTGCTACTAACAATCAGGTCCAGTGAGAATCTCTATCATTATAGTCTGATATATGAAGCATTACAGCTTGAGGTCCTGAGACTTATTATTATTTGTCCATAGCCCTGTGTACTTTTTGCATCAGAAAAAAATGGATCGAAAACAAAACACTCAAAAAAGCCACTGCTACTGTGTTTAAATGTTCATTTTTAAAATTATCTTATCTGTTGTTCCAGAAATCAGAAATGTTACCCTTTAGTGTTTCACTTGTTACTTACCTGCACTTATTTACCTGCTCTTTGTCTTGATGTGCTCTAAAAAAAAGAAGCTAATATTCGAAGCACTTTGTTTTAACTTCCTGAGTTTTGATTGTTGAGCTGATGACTTGCAGTTTTTATACAGCGGTTTGGAAAGCACATCCATCTGTATTATTAATTTGTAACCATGTGTTCATAAACTCAGGTGAGCAGTAATTTAGATTTTTACAACTTCAACACATTTGTGCTTATAAGATGGATTTTTTTTGTTTCAAGGTATGAATACTTTTCCAAGAAGAGCTTATAAACCAGAAGGTCATGAGTTATTGACTGGTGGATTAATGATGTGGGAGCCTGCCCCTCTAACAATCTGTTAGGATATATAGAGATATGTTATGGATGATCAATCACTGATTTCACGAGTCATCAAGTTTATTGAATCATTATAGTTAGGGGCAACAACACATTTGAGTGACACTACACTAACACCTTCAGATCATTGCTCATATGCACTTGTATCCTGCCCTAAGAAAAGTTTCTTTACAAAGCATCATTTTTTTTTGTCCTTAACTGCAGTCTTTGCGGTACAGTATGTAAAGTCATGCTGTCATATGTTGAGGTTTTAATAGTGTATCTGTGGCTTTCAGCCAGTGGGCATCTGGCAGCAAAAGGAGATGTGTAGTTGATGAGGTCGATGCGGGGACAAAACAGATGGCAAATGAAGTACCATAATTCAAACCAGCAAAATTTTAAACGTATGTGATAAAGATTCTTATTAAAAAGAGCATATGTCATTCTCTACTGGGAATACAAATGCCAGTTTTTTTTTTAAAGTATTTAAAATGCAAGATAAGTAAAGACCATCTAAGCATATAAATTTACGACGTCTGCACTCGTTAAAGGCAAAAACAGATGTTTTTCCTTTTACCATCCAGCAGGTCAGTAATGGCTGTAATAACCTCTGATGCCTGATTAAAGGTGCACACAATCAATACAATAACTTTACTTAGTATGTTTCCAAAAATGCTGCTTATTGTGTCTTTCTGCAATTCTCCTTGCACTTGTTTAATTCCACAAGCAAAAAAAAGCACAACCCCTCCGAAGTGCTGTATTGAACTCTGCTAGAAAAAATGAAAGTAAAGCTACTTTCTTTGATCTAAATGTTGAGGCCTGTGATCTTACGTGGACTAATTATTAACATTCACAGCCTTTCAGTCATCTCTCTGGCAGGTTTATTTAGAGCCAAACCATATTTGCAGGCTAATGATCAGCGACTCTCTAGATGTTGCTTGACAGTGCAGGTCTGGCATCTCTCCTTTTCTTTCATTCTCACTCTACCTTGCTTGCTTTGCCTTGCATTGTGATGACTGTTAAAGCTCCACCGAATGTCCCGATGTTGTGCACATTCTAGAAAACTGATTACACTTCCGTCAGAATAAATATATGTCATCCTTGCAAGCTCCCATGCCTAGTTTTCTGGAAGAGATTTTGGAGAAAAAGGCAGGGCAGCTGATTTTGACTGGGTGAACGAGACCTAGTTTTGATGTGTCTCTACTGTCAGATCTGCTGGGTACAGAGATGGACTCTTACCCAGCAGAAGTGGCATCCTGCAGGGGTGACGAGGTGGAGTGGATAGCAGACTGACAGCTGTCATCAATCACTTGCCCTGCTAGCCTGATGCAGGTTGACAGAAAGTGGCACGTTTGCTAGAATGGCGATTTGTACACAGTTTACCGGTGATGTCTTTTTGCCAGGCAGTCTCTGGTGGAATGCTGTCTGTCATTAAACCATCCGACCACATATCAATCAATTACTTTTCCAGGGTCAGACCTGTATGCGACATGCTCCATTTCCCTGAGGTGGTACGGAGCTCTGCCTCTGTTTCTTTGATACTTTCTCATCCAATCGGCTGTCTTTCCCCACAAGGAAAAAAAGCTACTAGGCTGACAAACATCACATTAGTTTTCTTCCAAAACCAAGCCTGCTAATCACGGCTTACCAGACAATGCGACAAATGGATAAAAAGTTGTGGAAAAGTTTCGTTTTGTTTTTTCAAACTATTTCTGCCTCACAGATTTAAAGACAAGGCTGGAGAAATGTGAAAAAATATAATATAAGGCTAGAGTCGAGACGGTATAGACCAAGATGACCAGAAGCTAAATAATGCCAGTCAGGGGTAGTTAGATAGACAGCGGAGAGATACTGCTTTGTCTCTGAGGACTTTCCATTGGTTGAAGCTCACTGATGCTGAACACTCCAGACAGCTTGAGCTAACTCTGAGCAAATCTCGTTTTTGCAGCCCCCTATACTGGTTTTCCCCAGACAACATGTTCATGTACACTGGAGTCTGGCAATGAGAACAATGAAATGAATGCATCCAGTGCATGAAAATGTTATGTGTGCAGGCTTGTGGAGTGCACCGTGATACAAAGATGCTCAACGATTTTGAAATCACCAACCAATCTTTAATAATTAATCATATAGTTTGGACCAAATTAACAGCATGCATATCACATCAAAGCCTAGCTCCCTTGTGGACTGTCTCTACTCTTGTTTTTTTAAACTTACACAATAAACAAGTTGTTATCTTATGGCGGTCAGACTAACCAGCATGGTCACAAGCAAACTTTGGACTGGAAAACTTTTAAACATATCTGGGAGAGCAGCTGTAATGTCATCACCAAAAAATCTGTTAATACTGTGGCCTACATTAGCTTTCCTGCTATCGGAAGCACACCCCCTGCCAATTGCGCTCGGCTTGTGAGATTTCTAATGAACAGAAATTTAAGCTGTTTGAAATCTTTGTCTGCATATTGCTTGTTTCAGACAGATTAATACCAAAGCTTTTATTGCATTTACAGTTCTGAAACGAGTCGTTGCCAACTTTGAAGCCCAACATTATGTCCACTTCACCTTTCAGTCATCTGCTTTAGGCATTTTGTGAGACCACAAGAAGTGTATAAAGGAAATGGGCATTTGCATTTTAAAGCTCTCTGCTTATGTTTGGACAAGAGGCCGGACACTCACTAGAAACACACATTAGGAAAAATGCATTTCTAGTGTATTATCATATTCCATCTCAAAACTGTATCCATTAAAAGCAAACCTTTCAGTTGTTTGTGCCAAATCTTCTTCTTTGGGTGTCTCAGGCGCTTACAACAGAAGTCTGCATTGGCAGTCTGACCCTGGGGAAGAATTCACGGCTCACAGCATGCTATTGATCGTGCTTCTCACCTGAAAGGTGCCTTCGGGCTTGAACTCTGCAGATTTCTTCACTGAAAGCCTGTTGTTTGGTGTCTGAGTCATAGCCAGAGACCCGGCCCTATGATCCTCTTCATGAAAGTTGGCTCATTCTGACACTGAAGTTGTTTGGTTGTGCACAAGTCTGAGGTTAGTGTGAAACTGAGGATACAGCAGGCACATGAAAGTCATGTGAACAGGACTTCCATAGAGGCATTCAAACATACAGTAGCAGGATCACTAGCACACTCAGTGTTTCACAAAGAGAGGACCTTTGAGGTCATAGTGGCCATATTCTAAAAAATATGTTGTAATATCATTGGGCAAGTCAAAAAACCTTTGATTAAACTGATACTTCATTGAATTGTTTTCAATGAATCCACCTGCACAGATGACTCATAGTAAAAATATGATTTCCATACTATTTCAAAAATATTAATTTTCTTATTTTATTGGAATCAGAGTGTGTTCAGAGACCTGGAGGCTTGACCGTGTGAAACTATCCATCCATCCATTCGCTTCCGCTTCTCCTTTTCAGGGTCACGGTGGGCGCTGGAGCCTATCCCAGCTGTCATAGGGCGACAGGTGGGGTACACCCTGGACAGGTCAGTCTGTTGCAGGACGAACACTCAGAGACAGACAACCATTCGCGCTCACATTCACACCTATGAGCAATTTGGATTAATCAATTAACCTATCCCCACAAACTGCATGTCTTTGGACTGTGGGAGGAAGCCGGAGTACCCGGAGAGAACCCACGCAAACTCCACACAGAAAGACCCCGGCCTGATGGTGGCATTGAACTCAGGACCTTCTTGCTGTGTGGCAACAGTGCTAACCACCGCGCCGTGTGAAACTAGTTAGTCCTTAAATGAAAGCAAGAATTGCCCTCCCACTGACTTTGGGACAGAAAAAACATATATTTGCTTATATTGAGTGATTCTTCCTATTTAGAATTTGTGTGAAGTCAGGAAGTGCAAAACAAATTGAATGAACCTTTCTCATCCTCTCAAAGCTGTGAATATGCGTACTATTATGCAAAGTTTTTGTATTTCGTGTGTGGAGTGAAACTGTGGAACAAGTGGAGTTGAAGCAGCGTTCAAAGATAAAGCAGTTTAAAACGAGTTGTAAAGATATGACTTTCATGAGATATAAAGAAAGGGAAAATTATGAATTTCAGTGAATGTCTCTGTTTAGAAAGTTATTATTTCGTGCTTATTTGGATTGTACGATTGTAACGTTTCAAAACTAGAGGTAGTGGCCTTGTTGTGTGGAAGCAAGTTATGGAGTTACAAAAACAAAATGATGTGATAAGAATTTGTACTTTATGTGGTGTATATATTATGTTAGAAATATGTTCATTATAATTACCGCACTTTATATGGTTAAGGAAGCTAAATAAATATTAACTGGTAACTTAAAGGGAAGGGGTGGGTTTAATAAGTGTGCACTTCTTCCCACTCCTTTTTGATATGTAACTGAATCAGAACAGGTGAAGCAGTATTGAAATGTACTTTGCTTTATTTTAAATAGCATTTTTTTCTTTTCTTTGCTAAACTCCTTAATATTGTTTAGATAATTTAAATAAACTGAACAAAAACAAACAAACCAATATTGAGGTTATATTTACTTCACCAAGCAAGGTTGTGGGCGTTTTGTTCAGTGGGTTAGAGGTATAATGCGCGGCATTAACAGGCAACCCATGATGCTGGCATGAAACATCTCATTCAAAGGGCACTGGAGCCTGCTTTTAACCAAAGGAGAACGAGGTCAGCTTCCATTTTACAAGTCGGGGAATGTATATATTGGGTTTAAGTGTCACAAAACACTGAGGTGACAAGCTCTTTGGGATGTGATCAAGTGTGAGTATGATTGGAGTGCAGCAGAGCAGTGACAGTGCTGCCTCTGGGGTGGGCTTTGATTATGCCGGTAGCTGGCTGCTAAATCAATAGAGCCTGGCGCTATTGGAGACCGCACAACAAACACCCAAGCTTTAATGTACCTGTCTTGTCTGAAAGCAGGGGCCCAAACTGACTTACAGTTCTTAGAAAATGAAACGTCTAGATATTTGTCACATCAAATTTTCTCTTTTTCACGAGTTTGGATTCACGTTCACAATTCACAATCAGCCAGAGCCTTTCACCAAGTAGATTTCATCTTAAATATTGGATCTATTCAAGTGGAGGATGCACAAATGAAGAAAGCGCACCATTAATGTAATGTGGTTCTTCACAGGCATTCAGCCATAACCAGGTTCATCAATTGCCCTGGAGTGTTGAGCAAAATTTTAATAACACATTCTGTTCGCTGCTGAAAGATGACTTCAAAAGCCTTTGGGCCTACCAGTGCACAACAGAGAATGATAACATCTTAAGATCTTTATTATTTTGTCCCAAGGGTACAAAACTGTGCTTTTAGAAGACAAAGACATAGGGCAACCTGAAGTAATCTGGAAAAAGTCATGAAAAGCTGTTGTGCAGAAATGTTTAGTGTGATTTCTTCACAGGAAAAATCTGTTCTAGCACACTGGTGAAAAAATGTATGACATTTATTAGTACTACACATAGCTTATTCTTTTGTTTAAATTGTCATTTCATCTGGTAAAAGTAACAGTCAGCATTGCCTAAAATAGTAGTTTGTAAGCAGATTGCAAAAGACTGCTACTTATATAGCACCTTTCTACTCAATTTGAGCCTCATTCACAAATTCACATGCACTTGCCAATAGATGGGATTTACTTTGATATATAGACCAAGGAAGACGGGGATCAAACCACCACCCTTGTGACTAGCAGACAGCCCTTTCTTCCTCCTGAGCCTGTGGCGAAAAGCTCGTCTGTGATAAATGAGACAATTACTGCAGCACCAATGGATACAGGTATATAGGGTGTATCAAAAAGAAACATTCAAACAGTCAAAAGGCAATATATTTTAAAGTATTGGACATAGAAGCTTGCAGTAAATTTTAAAATGCCTGGTTAAATAAATAGAGTTTTTAATACAAAATTTACAGTGATCACAAGTGAGATATGCTGTGCCCACCCAGACGTAAGTCATATGTCCATACAATAGTCAAACCAGTCCCATATTTTTGCAAGCATGGCTGGAGTCACTGCAGCCTCTGCTGTTGCTATGCTACCTACCAGCAACCATGTGAAACTCACGAGTCCGCTCTTTCTAACATTACGTGTTTCGATCAACACTGAACGGCTGCAGAATTAAAGCACTTCAGCTCAATGTATAACAAGTTACTGGTTTAATTATTGCAATAAAAATACATAATAAATAATATATAGTAATAAGATTTTAATACATAATAATATAATAACAATACAAAACAGCTTAGTATACGAGTTTCTGACATGTATACTCGTCTCAGTATAACAGTTTTGCTCTGCAGACATCTTACACAGACACAGATCAGTGCAGAAGTAGAGGAAGTGCTTGTTATTTCCCAGTAGGTGAAAAAACAAAATAAGCAGAAATCAATTAAAAGAAAAAACAAGGAGAAGAGAAATTTCAGTGTTTCTGAGTCTGGTGTTGCTGTTTTCTCTTTCCACCTTCTCTGTTCGTCTTTCACTGACAAATGGAGTTCAGCAATTCAATTTTACCTTCAGTCTCTTCAATTTCAGCTGTGCTTCCTCTGTATTAAATGTAGCGTGCATATTTGTGTGTGAGTGTGTCTGTGTTAGATTTCTGCAGTATACCTAGTGCTTCCTGAGATCCTTTTACAGTCCACAGAGCACAAAGATTAACCGTAGTAGCAAACATTTTAACCTGATACTCCTGGATATCCCAGTTGCCTTTAGAGTTGGGAGATTTTGAGAAAGCTGCGTTGCTTGTTCACACAGTTGAATCCTGTGAAAGCACTGCACAGTGTTGTAAACTAGGGCTGGAGTTTTATGCTATTTTTTCAAATCTTAATTCAGCTCACCTATTGAATCAGAGTCCTTTCAGATCTTTAACTGATGCACAGATAATTTGTCCATTAAAAAAGGCAACAAACCTAGCATATAACTTTATTCCCTGATGTATAGTTGATTGGTGAGTTATAGACCGATTACCATGGTCTACCAGTCTTCCGCAAGTTAAAAAAACACATTTTAAAGAGTTGAACATTTCTTTTACTTGCTTAGGCCTGCTGTTAAACAGAAAGAGGAGCAGAAACGGCATATGCCAGGTTCAGCCTGCACAACAGCAGCCCGATTATGCCTTTAAAATGGCGACGCGCATGTCAGCTGACAACTTCTTCTCACACGATGCACCATAAAGCTGGCACCATAAACCAAAGCTGCTTCTGCATGAGCTGACTCTCCTCTCCACTTCTGCCCCTCCCGTGAGGCTGACCCTCCTGCTCTTACTCGTAAAAATGTCCATTCGGACACAGGATTGTAATGGACAGAATATTGGGTAGCCTGAGCCTCCGATTAATACTAATAAAAAAATAATATGATAAAAAATAAAAAGGGGATTTGGTGTTCAATGACCCCCAAATTATAAGAATATTACATTAGCGCAATAAAGGAATCCACCTCTAGCTGAAAGTTACTCCTAATCTTCAGCTGATGTATGTCATGGTGATGTTTTCATAAATTTTCTAGGAGCAGCTAACAGTGCCGGCCGTGTACCCGTGGTAGTGGTGATGAATGTCTGACTGTCTACTTAGTTGATTTTAGGCTACATCTGCTGTGTGTAGGTATTTGTGGGCAGATTCATCATCGTGCTCAGTTGTGGAACTCTTAGTCATAAAACTGCAGGCACAGTGTCTGAGAACTTTGAATAACGAGTTGTCACTTCTACGCTTTTTACCGGCAATATCTCCTCTCCTTCATGGCGCTGTTTTATAGAACGAGTGGCTCCACTGTGTTTAACGCATCATTTCCCTCCTTATTGTGAGCAGGGAGGGAAGAGCAGAATGATGGGTGAGTGGTGGTAGCGGCGGTGGTGGGTAGGGGCTCAGTGTCCTTGCATTTTATTGCCCTGCTTGTCCTTCCAGCATGGCTGGTCAGAGTGGTGCCCTGGGTATTACAAATAAGCAAATGTCCTTTTCGTACTAACACTCTACTGGAATGAGGTTTTTTTTCCCTCTATGCAACCAAGTGATAGACAGCGATCCACTTCGTTTAGAGGGATTTTAATATTTCATCATGAAGAAATGGCTCCGAGGAATAAGCAGTCAGTGATTCTTGAGAAACAAGAATTTGTGAAATTAAGAGTGCAGGATTAGATGTAGTTACTACAGAGCTTTAAAGGAATTAAACACAGCTTCATGCTTTTTAGAGAGAAAATCATGAAGCTGCTTGGCCAGGTCTGCAACAAGATTACAGCAAATCATTTTCACTTAGCCTGATCAAAAACCGGTGTCCTCTCCAGTGCCTATATTTAACATTTAAACACTAGCATCTCTGCTGAACTCCTGAACGCTCCTTGAGCTAAGGTTTCATGTGGGTTTCTTGCTTTTAATGAGCCGTAACTAACTGATTTTACATTTCACTTTAATTATACATCGCTAATACACAACCGCCTGAAATTGTTCATAGCTGGGTAATTTTAATTTTGCCTTCCTAAATTGATTTATTTAAGCTTAATGAAAGTTTTATCTTTTAAATGCACCATCATCACTATGGCATCTAATTATGGCAACGCAGTGCCGGGTGGTAAATATACTTAGTAATGAGGAAGACCAGCATGTGCTGAAAGATAGTGGAGAAAAAAAACATCAGATGTTCATATGTTTAGATTAGAACACTGTAAACATAAGCTTTGCCCGTTAATTTGGCCACAAATCAATTCTTAACTACATCATTAATTACACGATGAACAAACATAAGATTAAATGTTCTTTGCAAAGGTGAAGATTAATGCGCCAGTTTAATTGCACAAAGTTCTATTAAGTCACGTGATTTTAATCTACTGACCCCGATAAAAATAAGCCTCTCTTTGCATTACCTCCTTTGCTTTTTCAATTAGTGAAAAAATGGCGTGCATTTTATATTTGCATGAATATCCTCAAAAACAGAACACTGATTAAACCCTATGTCATAACGCTACATATGCAGTACAGTGAAATCTTCTGTAGTTTAAAATCCATATCAAATGATTTCCTGTTATGAGCTTTTGTACTGCACAGACAGTGAAAAGTATTTGATAACAATGGGTCCAGAACAACTATATTTGTCACACAGTGTGAAAGAATTGCAGACATTGTCTGCCTTAGTCTCGTCCTTCTTTTAAAAAAATGACAGTGCTGAAGTGGAGACCGGGCCTCTACGTCTTAATCTGAGTTAATCAATGCCACTTCATCACGGCGCAGACAGCTAAGTCATCTCGAACACTCCCATCAGCTTTTCATTTCCCTTCTCCCTCTCTGTCTCCTATATGACGGACAACTGTGACCTAGTACATAAGGCAGTTTAATGGTCTTCAGTGAGATTAGACTGAACGACATAGGCCATATGTTTTGGGTTTTTTTTTATGTGAGACAAGAGCTCTTAAGCATAAACTTGACTGAAGGACTTTCTGTGTATTTGTAGGATATGTACACACCTGTGTAGTTTACACATGCATCACATAAAGACTGCATGATTCATTAAATCCAAACCCAAGGTTAATCCTTACCACTTTTAAACATATTACTAACTGATGTTTTTTAATTAAATAAATTGATTTCGTTTTGTGCGATTTCGTTTCCCTAATAGTTAGTTTTTTTTACACGGAGAATGCTTTTTCAAGTTAAAATAACCCAAAGCAAAAAACATCTTTTGCTGTTGTTAATATTAATATCAATTAAGAATATGCTGATTAAATCAGACCGAGTGCATTAAAGCAACTCTTCAATGCATTTGCCTAATAAAAATAAATAAAATCCTTTTGGGGCCTGTTAAACTGTAAATGTTAGGTAAAAATACCTTGTCTAACAAGTCCTTTGGAATATACCGCCATTAGGAATCCAAGGGCTTTTGTCAAGAGCTGAATTGACACATTTGAAACAGAACAGCTCAGCCTTGTTGACATCATCGTGGAACTGCTTTTAGTGGATCTGAGATTTTGAAGGCTATGTCATACTGAGATGTTTTTCCTTTCCCTTCGGTCTTATCTTCTCTGACAGTATACACAGTGACAAAGACAGGCCAACAGAGAGACAGATGTGCAGAGCAAAGATAGGAGGGTGCAGTTCGTGGCTAGGAAGTAATAACATTCTTCTGCAGGAGGATACATCAAAATATCCTCAACTTAAATGAATTCTGACAGTCTGCGTACAGCCCATCAGCACCCTCCTCTGCTATTATATCAATATCCCAAAAAGAACTGTGCATGATACCTGCTCATAAAGCCATGGTCCCATGACAACGGATTGTGAAACGGATGAGAAGGCAGGTAACGGATGCACAAATCCTGAAACAAATTGAGCAGATTCTCTAATTACAGGGCAGCTTTTTTTAAGAATTGTGCTTAAACAGGGCACCTTTTAGATGGACAGACAGAGAGGCAGACAAAAATGGTATGATTGCCACAGTTGTACCAATTAAAAGATTACAAAGTAAACATCTAAAGGATCTGACAGACTCGACTGTGCTTAAGGACTTCACTGCCCTTATCATCCAGTCCCTGCACCACAAATTCAAATGTTGAGATGACAGAAAACAACTTTGAACTTTGAAGTCTTAATTCTTAAGACAACAGAAAAAATGTTTTCATAGCATTTCGTTAATCATTGTTGGACGAGTTTATCTGTAAAAGATGTCATCGCCAAGGTTTCATTTTATAATTGATGAAGTTTTGCCAACTAATAACATAATAAACAAATGACAAATTAAGCCATGGAGCCATGTAGCACTGCCATCCTCTTAAAACTTTAGGAGAACTCAGATTTGTGCCCTTGTGCAAAGAGGAGAGGCACATGGCAGAATCAGTCACACAGACAGCCTATGCAGGTCCAAGTCTGTAATGTAGATCTATGATGCTGGAGAGGGTCAGTGGAGGCAGTGGAGTGTGTTTTAGTGCACCATAACCCTAGACAAATGGGCAAAATGGGGTGGTACGAGAGAGAGAGAGAGCTGTGTATGACTCTCCATTGGAGATGAGTATTCCTGCTAAAGTGGAAGGACTTTTAGTTGCCGCTGTCAATTTCATGTAAAACCTGAATATTCGATGAAATTATATATTTTTTTAGAAACTATCAGTAACAATATTATCACTTGTAGGTCAGAATACTTACACAGGTTCTAACTGTTTGCATGTTGTCGCTCAGTTTTATTTTCTTGTACTTTGTCCATTCAGTGTAATTTGGTTTGCAGCTTATCATGTAGACTTCTTACAGCGAAAGGGAGAATTTAAACTCTCCAATATCCAACTCTCCAATAAAGGCCTCATGCCTGCAAGCGTATCATTTAGATTGACAACAGGGGCAGAAGCAATTGAAGTGAACTTAAGTCTACCCCCTGCCCTATAAATAATATTTAATCCCTCTTTGGAATGGAGAATTGGTAATGATTCCCAGAGCTTTTTTGATTCATCACATTGCCTTCAGCTACCGCTGACACCAATAGGATATAAACCAGACAGTTTTCTGTGGCCTACAATGGTGAGATGGGAAAGTCTTTTTAAGATCAGATCAATCAAATAATGTCAGGTTGAATCAGGATGTTGAGGAGCACAGATCTGAAAGAATGTGAAGAAAGGGAAACTACAAAGCAAGTGAATTTGATGCAAAGCAAGTGAAGCACAATGATGTTCAGTCCATTTTAGCCATTTGTAGAGCCAATGTTTTTATGCCTGTTTATATTATTCAACTTTATGCTTTTACAGACACAATTCTGCCTGTTGGGTAAGTTTTTTCATTAGGTTTTAGTAATAGATAACACTGTTCATATTAGGTGAAACCATTTTTTATGATTTCAGATATGTTCCTGTGGGTAGCTAAATACTTTTCTGACTTAAAAATGTAAAACTCTTCATAAAACATCCCATCTGTCCATATATTAGGAATATGGTGCATTATTATGTACCAGAAGAAAATCAGTAATGTGCAATGTGTCAAATTGTTCGCTGTATTTAACATTTTAGTGACGTTTTTTAATCATCTAGCCTCCAGCTATGTGCAAGCTAGTCTCTTCAGCACACTAACATGCTTATTTGTTATCTGGCTATTAAAGCATGTTGCTGCGTTTTTTAATCTATCCTGCTGCTTCACACTGATACAAAGTGCGTGCGACATTCCCTACTGTAAATGGTGAGTAAATAGATTTGATTGGGAATAATAATGGAGAGCAGTTTGATCCAATAAAGAAAGATGAATGGATCTTATTAAAGGGTACTTATGCCATGTCAGCAGGAAAATAGAGAAATAGTTATACGGGACCTGACCCGAGCAGGGGCTTTGTGCTATTGTGACCTACATTGAATTTTTACCTGGATGTCAGCAGATAAATTTCATCTGAGCTGTCATTAATTCAGCTCAGAGCAAGATCGAATGCAAGTTAATTTACAAGCAGAAAACTGTGAATTTTCAGTGTTGTAAAATAAAAAAAAAAACGTTAAAATAACCAATAACCACCTCCATCAATTTAAATTGATCATTAAGGAAAAAGACCCATGAAAATGCAATTATTCTATTCTCGTGTGATTCACTTTTAGGTGACCATATCTGGTACCTAAGAACATGCGCTATGGTGCTAAGAGGAAAGAAAAATGTTGAGGATTTTTGATATGAGGTAAGATTACAAAACAAAAACAAAAAAGGAAGTTTTGTTGTTTTGTATGCAGGATTATAGCAATATAAAGGAAAGTATTGGAGTATTACAATAAGTCATGTTACACAAACCTAGACTGACCTGAATAATTATAATTGCAGATTGAATTCACAAGTTTAGATGAAGGAAGAATTGGTTGACTGCATTCCTTAGTTATTATACTTGTTACCAACCTGTACAGATCACAACTATGTGGTAAGCTAACTGTGACAGTAGATCTTTTTCTTAGTATTTCTGCTGTTTTCACTGCATTTTCTTTTTTTTTTTTTACCACTAATTGTTCAAAAAAATTGCATAACTTACAATACATTAGAAAATAGAGGATTGTAAATTATATTTTTGGTTCAAACTCTATGTCCCTTTATTTTGTTTTTGCTGTTTTGCTGCTTTTACTTTACACATACACTTTTTCTACACATTTGACAATCAATTCTTCTGAGGCTATTTTGAGTATTTGCAACGATGGGTTCTGTAAAAGAAAAAGTTGCATATACCATGAAATATATAAATAAATACACCTTGTTAATATCCAGTGAACTAGAATGCAAAGAAGCCACAAGAGACATTACATTTTGTGCAAGGCTTTCACCCAAGTGCAAGAGCATTTGCTCTCTTGCTTTTTTTTCAATGCAATTGCTATCAGCCTTTATCCACCTACATGCGTAGCTCACTGCTGAATTCAATATGTTCCTGCCTGTTCTCTGGGGATTTCCAAGCCGTTCTGAGCAATGTGGGAAATCGCTTACTGAAGTAGAAGTGGAACAGGGAGGTTGAGGGAAAATGCATGCAACAAAGAAAGTAAATGATACCATTTCCTGTGGATATAACACCTGGAACACTTTGAACGTCCAAGTCTGATGTGTAATAATGGAACTGTACTTTAAGGCAGATGTTTCTTGAAAATGCTTTTCCCAGAAGAGGCTCTGTGTTGGAGATGGGTGTCTATCTTCTTCTACTTTTTTATAAATGTACCTCCAGTTTAAACACAGTCTGGAGAACTGACTGCTACATTAATAAAGTCACATCTCCATATGATAGATTGACTGATAGATCTCCACTCTGATCTATTCTGTGTTTTCCTATTAGGTAGGAACATTGTTCAGAAGAATTCCCTGCCATGTCTCTCATGCTTTAGATCTCACTAGTGATGTTAACCTCTGAAACACAAACTATCTTCTGTTTTGTAAAGAGCAGGGGTGTTTAGTTTTTCAGTTGCCAGGAAATTCACGCTGTGAAGGAATTTAGCCTGGCTATATGCAAATTCACATGAGGGAAAAAAAGCCAGTTTAGTCAGAATGCCTCTCTCATCTAAACAGTGTGTTGTGGGTGGCAGGAAATGGTAGTGGCTCTTTGAATTTAGTTGGCAAGCTCCTGTGATGCCTGCTAGCAGACATGCAGAGTGTCCAGGTGCGCAGTGTGCAGACACCCCTCTGAGAAATCAGACCTTCATTATTTATTAGGCTACAAAGTGAAGCTGCGAGAAGGGGTCAGTCAGCCGTGAACCTGGCAGGAGGGGATGTTGCCTCCTTCTTTGCCAGGGACGCAGGCTGGAGCACTGGGCATTTGCTGCTAGTAGCTGCACGAGCGGAAGATGAGAGAGATGTGGGATTCAATTCCACCTACTGTGTGTGGCCAGCCAAATATAGACCATCAGATGGAGTTGTTAATTTCAAGATGGCACGCCATTCTTTATCCCCACCTCCCCAGAATCGACCGATTCAGGTCCCAGATAATCTTTAACTGTGCCCACTCATTTTCTCGCCCTACATTCTTTCTCTTCCCTCTGCCTGTACACTATTGTAATGGCTTAGAGCTGGATCCAGCCTTTATTTTTTTTTTTCTTCTATTCAAGGCATTTTCTTTGCTTTTATGGACAATTTTCCATTATCCCTGGCCCTGCCATTAATGCCATTTGACTTCTTTTCCTTTGAATAGTGAAAAATGGAGATAATAGTAAGCTGTTTTCAATAATCCTGCCAATATGAGGATTCAGTTCTTTCTCATCCTGTTATACTTACCACTATACCACCCCCCAACTCTTAACTATCCATCTAGTAATGAAAACTAGGGACTTTAATAGGAATGCTGAATCAGTACTTAATCTGTGTCTCCATAAGGTCATTAGGATATACAACACCCATAACAACATAGCAGACATTTCTAAAGCGCTGTAAACAATTACATCCCAATCCTTTGGAGCTAAGGTGTCATCTTACTGGCTTGTCTGGCAAGGAAAAAGTCAGTGTCAGCATTTATTTGTTTTTTTGCTGATGTACACAGAAGCCATTTTTTTTTAAGTTAAAATATCATCAAACTTCTATGAGGTTCACAAGTTTTGAAAGTTTATTTTGTGTGTGTTTCTGCTTTTAGTTGGCAGATTAAGTAGAACAATGGAAAAAGGGTTTTGGAAAAGAGAGCAGCGGAATGACATGTGTTGGACTGCCAAGGGATTTTTTTCCCCTACATACTTAATACCTACACACTTAGCCAATAGGTCTCTCCATTCATGAGGTTATTTAATAACATGTTAGATGAAACTTTGTTTCTGAAATAGTCAGACCACGGGGTGAAATTATAATATATATAATCTAAATTAATATCTGATGCTACATAATACAGTAGATCACAACACCTACTCTGGGCCCAGGCTCAATTCAAATGGAAATTTAAACATTCTTATGTGAATGATGTTGTTTGATGAACTACCATTGTGGTAGCTGTCTAAACATAATCCTAAATGTAATGACATTTTTTCTAACTTTATGCATCCATTAGGTAATTAAACTGGATGAACTGAAAACTGTAAAGCAATGTGAAAAGTGGAAAGAAAAGGGTGAGCATTTTTTGTGGTGCAAAGATATATCTCTTTCACCAGCTCATCAAAAAAAAAAACCAAATTTCTATTTTACACAGTTGTATTGTCAAAAATCTGAAGAGTGAAATGCTCATGGATGTGAACAGAAGGCACACAGAAATACCCAGAAACACCAGCAGCAGATTGGACTGCATAATTGAGAGTAAAAGCAGGGGAGCTGGGCAAGAAAAACTTCACAGATAGCTTCAAAAATTGGTGAAAATCACCAGAGGCACGTCAGTTTGCTGGCTATTTAAAACAGGATAAACAAGCGTGGGTACAGGGGAAGAGTAATAAGACCAAAACAATTTAGAAGCTCAAAAATAAATAGTATATAAAGAATTAATTGGCAAAAGAACCTGTAGTGAAAGAAAGCAGCTTTGTGTTGTTTTTAGATGAGCTCAAATTCAGCCTGCTCGAATTTGTTTTTAAAAACATGTGTGTGAAGTCCAAAGGGAATAACTTTAACCAGGCTGGGTATGGCAAATCTCACAGGTGGAAAAAGTTGGAAGCAGTTTTTTGAAGTGTTGCAGCTCAACTGCAACGTTCTTTGGCTTCATTACGGTCCGCATTTGAACGCACGATGTTAACCAATTAACAAAATGCTAATAAAAAAAGATGAATAAAGTATAGACCACAACACTGTTCCTGGAAAAGGAAATAATGATGTCATAATACAAAACTATATAAACACCAATCAAACCAGGATTGTGGAATAATCTTGTTTACAGATTTTAAGCCGTGCACAAAATGAACAAAGAGAGAGAGAGAGACGGAGGTGCGGTGGATTCATTTTATGCTGGTGACGTCATAGGTCTCAGCATCACCATCAACACAGGAGCACCTCAGGGATGTGTCCTCTC
>NW_005187444.1:930881-938443 GCF_000239375.1 Pundamilia nyererei | reverse complement strand
ATATGAAATATTAAAAACTATATGAAAAATTACTTGCCCACCTTGTTAATACAAGAATTAACTAATTAACTGTGTTTAAACACATTATTTGGAAGGTGAGTTCAATTTCATGAGCTACACTCATTCCTGATTACTGCTAGATCTATTGAATCAAGACGTCACTTAAATAGAGCCTGAACAAAGTAAAGTAGGCTAGAAGATCTCAAAAAGCAACACATTGTGCCATGATCTAAAAAAAAAACAACCCTAAAGAACAGAGGAGAAACTCACTAATTTACATCAATCAGTCTGGAAATGATTAAAAAGCCATTTCTAAGGCTTTGGGACTCCAGTGAACCACAGTGAGAGCCATTATCCACAAATGACCTCACTTGGCTGAGTTAAGGTTAGTGTTTCAACAATATGATAGAGACTGGGCAAAAATGGCCTTGATGGGAGAGATCCAAGATAAAAACCACTCCTGGCCAAAAAGAGCCTAAAGGACTCAACTCACATTTGCCAAAAACCATCTTGATGATCCCCAAGAGTTTTGGGAAAATGTTTTCTGGACTGATGAGACAAAAATGTAACTTTTTGAAAGATTTTGTCCTGTTACATCTGGCGTAAAAGTAACACAGCATGTCGTAAAAATAACTTCGTACCAACAGTTAGACATGGTGGTGGTAGCGTGATGGTCTGGAGCTGCTTTGCTGCTTCAGGACCTGGAACACTTGCTGTAACTGACGGAACCATGAATTCTGCTTTCTACAGAAAGTCCTGAAGGAAATTGTGTGACCGTGGCTTCATACCCTGAAGTTGCCTTTTTCAACACATTCCTTTTAGCATAATTTTTCAAACTGATAGAAGCACAGGTATTCATGATGACCAAGAATGCATAATGTGGAAACACAGGAAATGACAGACAAGATTGTTGCATATAAGAGAAACTTGATTTTCAAGATGTACTTAATATTTAATATTTTAAGTTCATTTTAACTTAAAATGTTTTTCAGTAAACCTAACCAGTTAGTTTTGACTGCCTAATAGTTACTCAGGGATAGAAAAGTGTTGTTTAAGCTGCAGTCTATTTACCATTTAGCAGTTGTGGTGCTTAACAAAAACCAAATGGCTGTTTTAATGAGTGTGAACCAAAGTGAGACTAGCAGTGATCAAGCTAGTTAATGGGGGAAAAACAATATTTTCAGACTGTTACATTGTAAAAGATCCCCACTTCCTTACAAGAAGGTGCTGCATTGCGAGAATTTGTGTACAACCTAACCAAGAGGATGTTTTATCCTGTCCAGCATAACAGCGACTGTGAGCCCATCAGACACACAGACAACTCTGACACAGAGAGCAGAGAAGACAGATGGAGATGGATTTCTTAACCTTTGCGAGCCTTTAGTCTACAGTGAAAATGCAGACAAATAAAGGTCTGTTTCATGAGGGGGGGAAAAATCACATGACTAAAAGTTTGTTGTACTTTGGACGGAAATTCACCAGAGGTCTTCTGTTGGTCTTTAAGAAGAACATGCTTGTTTCTGAAAGTCTTAGAAGTTCAAGCTGAAGAGACCATTAAATAGCATTGGAAAAACCCAGTAGCCTTTAAGGGTAACTGCATTCTTAGTGATGGCCTGCTGTTAGAGCGCCATCGTGGCAGTACTTCTGGGTTTTACAGAAGCTGAAGTTGACCTGCCAAACTCTCATGTGCTCACGTCCTTACCTTTTCAGTGTCTGTGTCCTGATGTTCACTTTTCTCACTCTCCCACACATGCTGACGCAGTCGCCTGCGTGTATGCTTCCCCTGATCCTCCCTCACAGCCACTGACTTCATTTCTCACCTCCCTCTCATGCTCTCATCCCATTTCTCTCTCATTCAGTCTCTTCTTCTGTCTCTCTCTCTTTTCTGTCATCAGTGGTGGGAGTAAAACGGATTAGTTGTACCGAGAGAGAGCAAAGCGCTAAATGATGGTACTGAATTCTGGCAAAATAAATTTGAGCTTCTCACGCCAAGTGAGTAGTTAAGTAGCAGACAGTGCTGTTTCTAGCACATCTAACATGATAACAGTGCATAATGAAATCATTTCAGAATGACATTTACATTATCAAAAGCCTGTGTGGACTTAAACATTCAATCAAAACAAAACTGGGGATAAAAACCTAGACTCTGTCCAGTATGAGAATCATTTATGTTCTAATATTACATCATTACATTGTTGCTTGTTGCTGATCCACTTGCTGTATTTCAGACTTACACAATAGTGTGGGCATGAACATTATTGAAGTAACAGCTATTAAAGGAAGATAAAGCTTGAAAATACACATTTCCCCCCAAAAAATTCAGATTTGAATTATAATCCCAATATTTTTATCATTTTAATTATTTGTTGATTTAATTGCATTCACCAACTTGGCAAAACACTTGGCTTAAAAGGAAAAAGAAGAGCTGTCTTTTTGAGTTAAAATGTGCACAGAACAAATGTACATGCACTGCATGTCAACTCTAAACACACAAACACACATACACACACATATACACTCACAATCTTAGTGAGGACATCTAATTGACATAACACTGTGCCCTGGCAGCTGATCTTAACTCTAACCATCAAAAATGAATGCCTGTCCCAAACCTCACCATAACCTAATTGTAACCATGACACTAAAACCACATTTCGAGCCTCAAAAATGCCTTCAAGTTCAAACCCATTGGGGCGGGCATTTTCCCCCCACAGAGAGACTGTTGGTTCCCACAAGTATAGTGACATACAGTCACTATACTTGTGGGACAGTATGTTTTGACTATATATATACCATATAACCAAATTTTCAGGTACAGCCGCACTTTTGTAAAAACCATAAATAGCTGACCATATTAAGCCCCAAAAGAAATGGACATCTGGTGCTTGGTGGATTTTTTAGCCAGTTTAAAATGTGGAAATTCCCTGTGAATTCCCTCAAAAATAAAGAGTCTGCCTGCAAAATATAGAGGTAAGCGGCCAGATCCAAATAAATCTTGGATAAACACGGCATCAACAGAACCTTATTGAACTGGCTTCAACATCCTTCACAGTTACTTTTAATTTGACAGTCGAGGCCACCTCTCTCAGTAATATTGGTGTGTTGGGGTGAATGACAGTAAAGAGCCTGAATTCACAGCTGTCGGTCTGTGTGAGGTTGTGTGCCTATAGGCGTCCAATCAAATTCTACTTTTTTTCCCCTCATACACTGATGTGCGTGTTCTTATAGCATTGCATTCTAGGTCTATGACAGTCCAGTGTCTAATGACAGCTTTGCTGCCACTATAGTATTAAAACTATGGATAGTTATGTTAGTATTGACCTAATTTTCTGTAACTGAACAGAGTGTAAGAATACATTTCTAATGAATGAAAGGAATGTTTTCTTCTTTAAAATCTTTGCAGTCTTGTTCTAATCAAAGTTATTTGCATAAAGCATCTTAAGACACTTGCATGTATAGGTTTGCTCTTTATGACACTACAACACTGTTAGTTTTTTTTTCTTTTTAAATGGGGACAGGAGAAAGGCAGATTAACCTACACCATCATGTAACCAGCTTTTAACTTCATATTCTTTGCTTGTTGACAAAATCAATACCTCTGCAGTCATTTCTGGACACATTTTTAACCTTTATTTTAATGGGAAAGGAAAGGCAGGATATTCTCTTAAACGATGGTCTGATTAAAATATATATTCCAAAAAAAGACACACATAACAGAAACTAATATATGAATACAACAAAACAATCAAAGCAAATGCAACAAAAAAGGCTTTGATGTAAGAAATAAAGTAAATTCAAATGAAACAAGCACACCCACACTGCACAGTGCCTTGTACAATACACAACACAATACAATACAAGAACACTTTTTTTTTACTTGTATAAACTAAAGGAAATGAAAGCAATTAATATGATGATTTCCTCATATAGTCTGAAGTACACCTATAAATGGAAATACAATATAATACATAACCATGAAGTTTGCTAATCTTCAACCACTTGATGAATAAAGGTCTAATATTCACTCTGTTTTTACCTGTGTTTTTCATCTTCACCTCCTTAGAGAAGATAAGAAGTATCTTTAGCTGCTAAATGCTGCCCTACATTCACCAGCTAATTGATGATATTGTCTGCTTTTCCCATCTGGGAATGCAGTGTGCAGTGTATTTCTGAAATACTAGTAATTATGATTTAGGATTACAATGGAATTGTAACCCCCCCCCAACAAAAGAAAGAAATAAAAACAAAAACAACACAAAAACAACACAACGAAAACCAAATTTCCATGAGCCAAATCACCTACGCGTGTAATATCACTTAGGATTTCCTACAAACTGTTGAACACTTAACTTGTTTTACAAAGGATATCGCCTTAGCAAAAATAGCCTCATTCTGAATCAGTGTCGGGCTCCGTGGAATGGCAGATGGTGGACCCGCTAAAGGAGCTCTCTCCAAACAGCTGGAACCCATTCAACAAAATGTAAAAGTGGAGGAGGCAAACTAACTGAAAGAAGCAGTGACAGTTTAAGTGACCTCCAGAGCAATTACTGCAGGCAGTAGTGTATAATACTTTGTTCTTTCCCTAAAATGTACATCAGTGGGTGTTTTTTTTTTTTTTTGCATGTCTTATCAAGTTAACAGATACCAGTCTGAGCCAGCCAGTCTGTACTTTGTCCACTGTGGGTCTTATTCTGCCTTTTTACTTGTGAGATGTTTACTGACTCACTAAGCATAGAAATCACTTACTACCTAACATTCTGTTTTTTCGTCTCTGGCATCTCCACAGTTTTGGCTTCACCTATGACAGAATATTCAAAGTTGATATATATTTAAAGTGAATTAACTCAGATGTAAATTTGTTGAAAATAACATGTAAAGAGGGTCTTCATTAGCTTTATTCCAGGGAAATTCAAAACACCTCTGAGATGCTCCCTCGATGCTTCAACTCTCCCATCTGCAGCGCGTTCGTGGCAACGTTAGAAACAGCTCTCGATATGCTGCATGTCAAATTCAGCCTTAATGAGTTTTGGCCTTATGTCAGACCCCCCGATTTAAAGTCATACAGTATGTTCCTCTAAAGACATCATTTACAAACAATTAAAAGAAAACATCCTGCGGGATGGAACAGATGGGTTACATAACCCAGAGTTTGCAAGGGCAAGCTTTTTAGTAGTCTCTGTTTAGTTCCACCATTTATGATCAATGGCATCCTTTTAAATGGTAATTTAAGGCCCTCAATAATACTGGCGTGCAAAAAGTGTTTCACGCAATACGTTCAGCCCGTATGAACTGAACTCAAACCACAGCGAGAATGAAGCATTTAGACTGTGAGCTGTTCATTGTCGTGACTATTTAAATATTTATAGCCATCTGAGTGTCTTGTAAGATTCCCAGGACACACAAACTAAAATGTGCTTCCATGTATGTTTCTGTTTTTGTTAAACTGACTCATTTAACACGCCTCACTGTGTGACTATACTGCAGGGGACGCTATAGAAACTCGTGCCACATGGCCCACATGGTAAAGGTGCAAACCTTGTGAAAGCTGTTGGGGATGACGTGTGGGGTGTGAGCGAGGGTGGATCCTGGGTGTTATGGTCATGGGAGTTATTAATGCAGGCTGAAGTGGTTCCCCTCAGGTTCCCCTCATTGCCAGAAAAATGCAAAGTTAAGCAGCAGCCAGCTGATCTTCCTTATAACTTATTGATCATCACATTTTTACTTGAAGCTGAAAAATTGCAATTACTTTTTATTTATCATCCAGCTTTAATAACTTTAATTATTCTGTGTACACTATTCACCAAGTGTTATTTGTTATGCAGTGCTGTTGCATATGTGGCAGATGTTATTGAATCAATGGGGAGTGATTTGTTTTCACCTTAAAGACACATTGGATTTAATGATATTTATTAAGGACACGGATGACAAGGAAGGCTCTCCTCTATCTCCTTATTATGGCATTACAGAGACTTTCCTGCATTTACTGCTGCAGCGTGTGGCTTTGTGTATATGCCCTTATGCTTCTCTGTGTGCCTACAATTACCTCTTGCTCGTTAATGCTCTGTGTGATATCTGACTAATGACATGCCTTGCACTCTCGCGTCTCTCTCATACTGTCAGCTCTCCGAGATTAGATCTCATATTGACAAAAAACCTGCTATTCAGCTTCAGCATCTGAGGAAGAAGGAAAACAACACATGGAAATAGCACAGGCAGTGTCAACATGTCTGCCTGGCTGCCTCTGTAGATGTATTGTTTTCATTATACCGCTGCGGCTTAAAATGCAATCTGGAATTTATTTGGCTATTTAAGCTGTAGCTGTATTCAAATTTGACTTTGGCTGAATAATAGGCTTGTATGGATTTTTATTTAAAACCATAATAGGATGGCACCAGAAAATGTCAGCAAGCTGTAAAACACCTGACACTTGTCCTATCAGTCCTGTTTATGTGTTACGTAGCTATAGAAGTGAAAAAGTTAGACTCCACATTTAGCCATGTGAAACTGACCTTTAAAGCCATTTGTTGAAAAGCACTGCAGATGAAGTAATGTATACACGAATCTACAGCAATAAATCACTGGGACATTCAGTCCACTTGCAAAATCAAACTAATTTTGTAGAATAACAAAATGTTGTTTGAAAATGTTAGCTATATGGATGAAATATGAGAATGAATGTGAAAATATAGCAGAATGGCTATACTGTATTTACTATTTTATGTCATGTTATATCCTATATATACTATAATGTCCTATTATATGACTCCAATCAGAACTTGCAATGCAAATGAGAGGATGAGATGGAAGTTCAAGTCCTAAAAAGAGAGAAAAAAATATACAAGCAAAGACCTCTATTCTGTGACCGAAGAGAGTGAAATGCAACTATATGTTACTGTATGTTGGTTAACCGCCATTTATCAACACTGTTTAGAACACAGCTCGGTGCAGACAACTGGGCAACAAAAGACATTTGCAGACCTTTGTTAAATAATGAGTGGATGCTACACAGTGATTAATGTGTCTTTGGCCAAGTTTTTTTTTAAGCTGCTCTTCTGCCTCAAACATATTTTTCTTAAAACAGAACATTTTTCCACTTTAAACATCTGTTTGTTTGTTCTGTGTTCTACTGTCAATCGAATATGGGGTAATGAGATTTGCACATCATTGCATGTTTTTATTTAGATTTTACACAGCGTCACTGTTATCTTCTTTTGAAATTCGGATTGCATAATTTACATTTTATGGCTTTTTTTCATATTAATTGCTTAAGAATTTGTGTATAAATATCACATTTAGCAGATTTTGTTTATACCCCATTCTGTTCTATATAGGCGTATTTATAGCACCGGGCTTCTATTGTCTTTTGTACGTGTTTTGGAGTTTGTACGTGCTTTGTCTGTAGGGTCCACCGTAAATATGCTTTTATTTATTCACTCCATATAAAATGTAATAAATAAATCATATAATACAAAAACCAACTATTCACATTTCAACTTTTAACTATTTAAATTTTCAGCTTTTTCCTTTTACAAATTTAAAGTGAAACAACACAAAACACTGCA
>NW_005187444.1:923854-930065 GCF_000239375.1 Pundamilia nyererei | reverse complement strand
AGTGTGTAGTTAATGTGTTGTCTTGTGTAGTTAGTGTGTGGTGTTGTGGATAGTTTTGTGTTGTGTGTCAGAACAATGAGGCGACTGCTGTCTCCAGGTAAAAAACAGAAGCGGTGATACACCTGCTGCTGCTAAGACCTGCAGGTATCAGGCTGTGATGTTCTCCTTTATAGTGGCAGAAATTATTTTTTGGAAGTGGCACAAATAATTTGTGTGGCATCTTATTGAATGTAGAACAGCTGATTGTTATGTAAACAGTTTGAAATGGTTATTTTTAAAAGGGTAAAAGGTAAATGGCTTCAAATAACTTTGTTGTTTGCTAAACTTGTGCATATGATTTTAAAATTGACAATTTATATTTGCATTTAAAGTTATGAAATATGATTCAATAAACATGTTTTTGTACAGTAAAAAATATAACCTTTTTTACTCTGATTTTATGTTTTTTGTCTGATTTTAGATCAATTGTGTTAATACACTATGTCAAAATGAAAAATGAAAATGAAAATTCAGACACGTGAGGTTGTGCTGAAAAGGATGAGACCAAACAAGGCAAAGCAAATAGTTTTTAAAGGTAAAATGTGGAGGGAAAATCAAAGTGGTTAAAAATGGCCAATTATAGCCTGGACCCCAGAGGGTTAAACTTTTTTTTTTAAAAGCAACGCAATAGTTACTTTTCAAGTAATTAATTACTTTTAGAATATTGTAACTCAGTCACTAACTCAGTTAATGTTTTGAAGAAGTAACTAGTAACTATAATTAATTACTTTTTCAAAGTAACTTTCCCAACACTGCTTGTGTGTGACGTCTTCTTTTGCGCATGCGGGCCGCTTTGAGGGCCATGAACCTTTATCTTACTATATAAAGAGCATTAAGTCACTTCAATGCTGTTATAATGAGCCCAAACAAATTAAACTTAATTGAGTATATTGTTATGAGTTTAGTGCCTCCCCACTTTTGTTGTAATGCCATGATCGGGTTCATATTTCATTTTTGCCAATACTGATTTTTTTATGAACAAATAAAAGGTTCTAGATTTCTTGCACTTGTTTACCTTTCATAGGTAAACAAGTGACACCCCTCATAGTTATTAACTAAAATCAGCATGTCATTGCAAGCAATTTAGCATTCTTACAGTGTTTTGCTTAAAGCACTGCTGTGCCTAAGTATAATCTCACAGCTTAATTGGAAAAGAGACAGCACACAGATATTTCAAAACACGGCCAAATGAAATTAAACCAAACCTGCATGGCTTGCTAACACCAGAGGTGAGTTAGAAATCGAGACAGTTTTACTGTGTAATTTGTGGGAATTAGAGCCCAGCTTTTCAGCCCCGCTGTCTCTGTTGCGCTACTCAGAACCACAAAGTAACGATTGGGATTGAGACTATTAAAACCATAAACATGTTGCAAATGTTTTACCCGCTGAGAGATTAGGCTTCCTAACATGGTAAACCATCTGCCTTTCCAAATAGAACTTGTTGTGCAGTATCTTCCTTAAATCAGCTGCAGATTTGACAGTGAACACCCAGACAGTGTGTGAACAGAATGAAAGCACACAAGTGGGCAGCAAGAGCAACAGATGAAGAAAAAAAAAACTGCAGAGAATCTGCATTACCTCTGGCTATCACTAGGGGGCCACATTGCGCTTCAGGATGCCCCCCACCCCCCCCCAACTCCCCCCGGTTTCCCTCCCCTTCCCATAAGTCAGATAAACACACCATGAAAACAAGGCTCACCTCCCATCGACTGCTCTGTAAATGTATAGCTTTGTAAGTGGCGCTGAGAGCGTGTGATGAGAAGTGTGTGGGGTGGAATAGATTTGGATGTAAAGAGGAGTCTCAGATTTAGCTGGCCTCTTTGCAGATGGAGAGACACACGCCTCTGCTGTCTCAAAACACTCTTTTCTCCAACGTGGCATCTCTGGTAATGGGAGATTAGTGTAGAGAAAGGGAAACAGAAAGAGAGAGGAGGCGAATGACAGGAGGAGTGAGTGGAAGAGTGGAAGACAGATGGAAACAAGCAGCTGGAGGTTATGGGGGGGTTGATAGTAGAAGAAACAGGAGACTGCTAGGTTCAAGGGACTCAGTTATGACCTGCTATTGTAGTCTAATTATAGCAGGTGTCATGTGGTCAAAAGTATATTTTTGCTTTTATTCTGGGGCTGTCAAAGGATGAGGCATTTAATAGTGGCACGAGGGCCAAAAATCCTGATCACGGTGCACCATGACATCTCAGAAGCATGATAAAATGTTATTAATATGCTGATTTTTGCAAACAAATTAGAGAGTGAAAGGTGAGGAGGACGGGGGCACTCTGAGTATTCAGGCATTGCGGTGCACCAGAGAAGTGCACAGTTATCTGATTCCACTTAGCTTGGTGCTCCCCGTGCCAGTCAAATGCCAACAAATGCCAGCCCTTGCTCCCCTCCCTCTAACCTTCTCTTCCACTCCTCCTCTCTGCCCTTGCCCTGGTGCCGCAGGGATGCAAAATCTTTGGGACATCTTGTCTGTGACGAGATGAGTGTTGGAAGAGAAAGGTGGAAAAGGAAAATGCACGCAGAAAGGAGAATAAGATAAAATGAAGCAGGAATTAGCTGTGGTTAAGAAAAAACAAAAGAGGAATGGATGGAGGAGAGGAAAAGGGAAAACATTTTTTTTTCGTAGTCTTTGTGTCATTCTGCAAAAGGCAGAATGACAGACAGTGCAAGAGAGCAAAAGAGGACAGCTGCTGGGAGAGAAACAAGAATGACAAAGGCTGAGAGAAAGCGACGGAAAGACAATAGCAGACAGAAAGATCTACAGGAGCGAGACAGCTGTTGTTCAACACCCAGAATGAAAAAAAAAATGCACAAGCAGGTCGGCTGCACAGCTCCAGCAGAACTTCTGTTTATACAAATAATGCCTGGAGGGCTGTTTGAATGTCTGCGCCTATGTGTGTTTTGGTGCGTACATGCTTCTGCATACATTTTTGTTGTGTGGAAGCACACGAGCGTACTTTTTGCTTGTGTTTGCATGTGCATTTGCATGTGTGTGCACGGCGAACATTAGAATAATTGTCAAATGCATATAGCTAAGGGTGGGTGGGTTGTGTTAGGGGGAGCAGCTGTGCATCTGGAAGCTGACCCCTGTTGTTGCAATCATGAAAGCCAGATGACTGTATTTAAGTGCTTCTTTCGAGGCCTAAGGCAAGGAAATGTGGAGCTCAGCAGATCAGCGTCAGCTTGTGTGTCAGTATTTGCACATCATGCACAAAGCGAGTGTTTGTGTGATTCGAGGGGATACTGCTGCTCTTTTCTGGATGCATCAGAGCTGTGGTTAAGCATTGCTTCCTCTTGTGCATGCCATGGGCGATGTTTTGTCCATGGAAAAGAATCCCAGCCAACTTTGCTGATGCAAGGTCAAACATGCAGGCACGAGCCCCGGGTTGCTTTGTAACAGATGTTACCCCCACACACTGCCAGCCTGCCCCCTTCTACCTTACACCCAAACTCCACGCTAATCTCCTGCTATTATGACAGCATGCATCGCTTTTGGTCTGATCAAATTCAGATGACAGACTACACCGATTTCACTCCCTGACCAGAGAGCATGCCTTCGGGTATAAAACAATCCCTCACATGCTCTCCTCTCGTCCATCAGAGTAAGTATAAACAAGTATAGACATTTTTTGTTTTAACCGTTTAACACATATTTCTTTTTGATGTCTGAACAGGAGAACGATCTTATTCTCTTTCTTGTGTTAGTTCTGCATGTGAGGGAACCTTTTTAAGTTGTGTTTTTGTGTTCCAACATGTCAGGCTAGATGAATAAAAATTCAATAAAGGAGAGCTGTGCACATACAGGTTTGTAATGAGGACAAATATATATATATTAAAAAGAAATTTCTTTCAAGACATTGTGCTGCTCATCAAAATCGGAACAAAGACCAAGGACACATTAAACAGCACTACCAATTAAGTGGTGCAACTAACAAGACTAGCAGAGGGCTGATTTAGTTTGCACGTTTTTTACCTGCTATTTGTCTCCTGGCTGAATTCAGCTTTGAGTGCATTATGCATTAGAGGTTTTAGTCGTCACAGATTGTTAATTTAGTTCTGCAGTCAGTCATTTTAAAGATAATACACATTGAATTTGACTTGAGTAGGTGAAAGGCACTTATAGCAGGGTGACTAAATTTATATGCGCAGATATATTATGTCATTGTTTTTGTAAAGGTTTTGTATTCGCTCAGTCAATAGTGCAGTTGTCTTTCATGGTCCTTCAGCCACAGAACACGCAGGTCCAGAGCTCAAGTATTCAATTGCCACAGCAGCAAAGTGCCTATTTAATGTGCCTGTGTTAATATACCTGTGTATTTCCTTCTGCAAGACATTAACCTTGTACTCACATGGTCATTACAGGAGCGAGAATGTTTTTTTTTTCTTTTCTTTTTCTTCAAGAAATCTACAAATACAAACTATACACTATTTCCCAGAACCTGATTGTCAAGACAACTTTCTTGCATTTCACCTTCTTTTTTTAACCTTCCTGTCATGTTCGGGTCAAATCTGACCGGTTTACAAATGAAAAAACTCATAGATATTGTGTTTTACATCCGATTGTCTCAAGTCTTTATGACATCCTCCACTCTATGCACTTGAACATATAAAAGTGATGAGCACCTCTTTCGTTGAATTTTGACCGCCATAGCAAATGAATGGGAATCCATCCCCCCCTTTGGCCTCTGACCCACTGTCCCACTGACCCACCCACTGAACTGAATTTTGTGGTGAAAAATGTTTCTTATGTTAATTTAAGAGCTGTTAAAACTGACTGATCAATTTTGACAGGGACCACTAAAGTAAGGGGGAGATCAGTGGCACGATTGGTAATGAAATGGATCTTCAGCCCAAAAGTCTTGGGTTCGATTCCACCTTGTCCATCTTATTTCTATGGTTCTTGCACACACACTGAACATTCTGGACATTGTTTTCACTTCATCACTTAGATCACTTTAAGCAAAAGAAACATACAAATGTGGATTGCACAACACTGGTCATAATATTTCTTCATTTCCATTTAATACTTGTACAGCTGCTGTTATTGTATATATATATTTATATTTCTTCATACGTTCTTATATATTTCTATACTGTGTATTTGTGTATTGTGTATTTTCTTGTACAGTTATTTCATTTTCAACTTTAATTTATATATTTTATCTTATTCTTTCCCAGTTAAATTTACCCTTTATTCTAATTTGTGTTGTACAGTTATTTCATTTTTAACTTTAATTTTTACATTTTATTTTATTCCTTCCTAGTTAAATTTACCCTTTTTAATTTTCGTATTTATTTCCTATCTTATTCATAGCCTTTTCTTTTTTCTTTAGGTCACGAGCAGTTGTGTAAGCATTTCACTGCATATCGTACTGTGTATGGCTGTGTATGTGACAAATAAAATTTGAATTTGATTTCAAAAATGACAATGATTTCAATGATTGTCTGGAAAATGCAGTAGCTGAGACATACAACATTTACCAGTTTTTCCTGTAACATGTTCTTACTGGTCAACATTGGCCAGTAAGAAGAGTAGTTTGCCAAAAGACAACTTTGGCAAACTACTCAGGCAAGAAATGCCAGATTTTAATTAGAGAAATTCAGCTCACTGCATGTCTGCTCCCTGTTGGATAAAAATGGCACCTTTGCCACTGAATTGAATCTACATTTCAACCTCTGCAGCTAACATTAAGTCATAAAATATAAGAAATACAAGAGTTAGAATTCTAGGCCATCCTCTCAACTTACCAAAAGCCTTCATTTCATCACTCTTAAAATCAATACTTCAAGATCAATATAGGGTGAAGTGAATGAGGGTGGAAGAGAGCTGGGCTTTGAGAGTCAAAAATGAAATGAGGTTCTGTTTCAGTCCCATAACGAAAATAACAATTGATGGATAAAATCGCCACCAAAAGCCAGAAATTCGAACCAAATTCATTACAGTCTAATCACCAGCTGCCATTTGCTGATTATGATTATGAATGAAGGCTCTCCACATGGAAAAAAAGGAGAAAAGAATAGTTAACAGCTGCATATTTATACACATTTCTACACCCCCATGTTAAAACTTTCTTCTCAAGACAGCATTGATTTACTTTGCAAGTCATGAAGAGAGTGAAGTTCATCTGCTGTTCAACAAAATGTTAGCATAGTGAAGACATTTGATCTAAGT
>NW_005187444.1:900319-916238 GCF_000239375.1 Pundamilia nyererei | reverse complement strand
GTGGGGGAACTTGCACAATCGGTGGCTGACTAAATACTTTTTTGCCCCACTGTACATTGATGAGAAAGTACAAGAACATTCATTGAGATGACTGTTTAATTTGGTACAACTTACAGGTTAAAGAAAGAGGATAGATTTACAATTTTTCCAAATATGAAAGTGTTCAGTGTCCAGCGGATATATTATGAAACTGTGTAGCAAAGGAGCAGGTATAAAGGTCATTGATCTTGGCCTAGAGTTAGGGATACCCAGAAGGCAGAGAGGATTTGAAGGGATAGCACACACCCTCTGTGTTCAGAGTACCAGCTGCTGCCCTCAGGAAGGAGGCATTGTTTGGCTTGTTGTAGAACAAATAGATTTAAATTCTCATTCGTCCCTGCCGCTACTACCTTCTTGAATTCTATTACGTGATTCTGTGTTCTTTGGTGTACGTGTTTTGTAGGTTATCTTTCTGCGAGCTGCAAACAAACTGCCCCCTCTGGAATAATATCTCGATCTTGATCTCTAAATCCTGATCTCCATCATATTTCTTTTTCATTTTTTGTGTTAATAACAACTTTTAGATGATCCTGTTCTGCTCATAATGTATTGGGTTTTTTTGTTTCCTCAGATCAAATTCAAGTGGGAAGTGTTTGTCTTGCCAAGTTGCTAAGTACACAATTCTCAGAATGGCTTTAACTTGAATTTAAACATCCCTGTGCCAGTTTTTTTTAATCTCTAAGATTGCTGCAGTTTTTATGAAACATTCCCCCAATTGTGCTATATCTGATGAAGCATTCCTTGGCTCTTTCTTACAAAGTCAAGTAAATTGGTACTGTGACAGTAGTCACAGAACACTGTCTCCTCTTCCCATATAATTAGTATGAAACAGCACAGTCCTTTCCAGGAGGTTTCCTGGGAAATTATGCTAAAATTAGAGGAAAGATTAAATCAAACACACAAGTGAACCAAATGTATAACCATAGATGGTATTTTGACTGTGAAACAACTTTCCTCTGCAAAAACAAAACTCAAAACCAGGATTATAGTCCCAATTAAATATACTGTATCAGTTTTGTTCTTAAATGAAGCACTGCTATCTATCATAATGTTTGAATAAAAAAAGACAGAACAAAGGATGAAAGAAAGGGTGAGAGTTTGAAGAAAAAAAAGAACAAATGAATCAAACTTTGATTATTTCCAGGAAGGGTTCTCCTATTTCTCCTATAAGCTAGAGCGCTGTGCTCTGTGTTCTCTTGAAAAGAAAACAGCTTTTGTAGTCACTGAACCACACTCCACCTCATAAACGAACAGGAAGAGTGAAATAGAGGCACATTTGTAAAGACTCTTGAGTCATTGTGCTTTATTAGTTCTAAGTTAGAAAAGGCAAGGAAATGTGTAAAATTGAGACCTGACTTCAAGATGAATAGAGCCCATTGAAATCTTGGCTGAGGTTGGAGTTTCTCAAGTACATATCTTGCCTTACAAATAAAGCAAGTGAAATTTCTATCATCCCAAGACTACACGTTTTCCTGTGACATTTCTCTGGCTGAAACTAAATATGCTTCTGTTTGTCTTTTTTGTTGTTTGTCAGACAATGAATTCACATAAAGTCTGAATTCAAATGAGGAGACACTTGTGTTTTTTAATGTTCTTGCCTTCATATACACCTAGCTACTGTGTTCTGTTTAATCCTACAGTACATCATTGCAAAGCAAACTGCCATGAGAATAAAAGTAATAGATTACTGCAGAGACTGTAGCGCGCTTAGTTTAAAGACCATATTAGTTGTAAATAGCTTGCACACTGCAAAATCACTGAAAACATTCAAAAATAAGTGCATGGTAGTAAATACAGTTTAATTAGTCATCATTAGCCATGATATTGTGATGTGTTAATTAAATAAACTCTGTTTAAATCTTTAACTATAAAGTTTTTTCATGGTCGTTGTAAGAATGCACAGTGAACCATGCACAGCAGCGGGATTGCCTCTAAGCGAAATGCAGCCATCATAAATGCACTTGTGCTTTCCCTGCTGTGACAAGCAGGATACAAAATTAACACCCACCAAGCGCTAAATGATTTTCCATTTAGCACCTAAATCTCAGAAAACCATCTGAGAGTTACCTGATTTACCAAAATAGCCCCGTAATAAAAGCCTATGCTGACAGTCTGCACTGTAATCAGTAGCCCTTATGTATTTCAGTCTGTGTCTGTCCTCCATTGTTTGTGATGGAGCGTAGCACAAATACACATGAAATCCTTTCATAATATTAAAAAATACTAAATTCTGGCCCTTAAGTTGTTTTTTCTTTAATTAAACTTTCATTAATAATAATAATAATAATAATAATGATAATAATAATAATAATAATAATAATAATAATGAACACACCTATGTGACACAAGGATGTAATTATTTTTTGGGGTCTGGAATGAAAAACAACCAACCAAACAAACGATTCATCTAAAAGAGATGAGTGTCAACCACTATTACTTTAGGGTGTTGAGTCAAAAATGTAATTTCAGACAATGGTGGCAAGTCAAGGCATCTGCTGTCAAAAGTGTGTTATGGCTGTTTCTGATGATAAATTATGAGGCCAGCTAATGCAGTGATGAATTCTGAAACTCAATAAAGAAGGAGACAGTTAAGCTAGCAAGCTCAGACTGAAGCATTTCCCGTCAGTTTCTTTTTCTTCAAAATGACTCTGGAAATGTTTTGGGAGATGAAAATGTGTTCAACATATTTGACTTGCAGGTGTCCCTGATGTGGGATCCAGGGACATATCTGAACACCATGTCAAGAACATGCACTCGAAATGCTAGAATCAAACGGGTTTTTTGCTCATTTAGTCAAGGAAAACATCACATGGCAAAAACGAAAATACAGCATAAAATTTAGGCGATCAAGAAATGACAAAACACGATGATTTTGTTTGTCAAAAAGGTGAAGGATTTTTTTTCTTAGTCTTCTAACAAGTTCACACCTCCATGCTAGAATGTGCAATAATTTGAAAATGTTTTATTCTTTTTTTCTTTCTTCCTTTCTTTCTTTTTTAAACCAAACCCCACACAAGTTAAGAGAAGAGCAGACAATATGATTCATAAAGGGAATGACTCACATCCCAAGTGTGTTTGCTTGTTGTGAGACGTTGGTGTGTTTGAAGCACACAGAGAAACATCTTTATATTAGAGTGAAACCTTAATCGTGTTTCCACATTTTGGAGACACGAAGGGAGCCGCCATGCCTGTCTCTTTGCTTCTCACTACAACTAACCTGAGCCTCGGTTAGTGAGGGACCCTAAACCAGGCAAAATGCACTGTAGCCTCATTATGTCACTTCTCGTCTCAGTATAATGTATTCATGCTACACAGTGTTTTCTCTTTCCGAGCGCCTATCTGATGTTCTGCACAACACCTACAGTACTCGTCTTTCTCATAGCTTCCTTGAGATGTCGCGTAAATAAAAGCATGTGTTAAACAGGGACATGTCTGAATCACATGTCCAGTTAATGCTTGCTAGTGTCACAGATGTGATTGTGCTGTCACTTTTAGTTCTTGTGTCTCTTTGTCTTTTTCCGTGGCGGAACAGCGTGACTCCGTCATGTCACTTTATGCAAAGTGACATCAGAAATAAAAAACTACCAACAGGAACAGGAGGAATACTGGTATTGTCAACATGGTGTAAATCTCTTTCTATTGCTTAGTTCAAACCAACAACAGTTTAGTCTGTATTGGGCTTGCAGGAGACTCGAGTCTGTATTTTCATCTTTTGTGCACAGCTTTATTTGTGTTGCATGTAATTCAAAATGCTGACTCCATATGTGCTTTTCCCTTGTGCGATTCTCACTGTGAAACTGTTTTGATTTTGTTTGGCTTTGATGTTCTTAATACTAACATTTCATGTTTTTGGCATTGCTCTTTAAAACTGAACACTTTTATTCCTGTCTGCCAGCTATTGTGCCATTGCCTATGCTCATGTGGATTTATGTTGATCACCACTGTGGGGATCGCTGATAAGTGTCCGTTGGACAGGGATAAACAGGATTTTTATTTGAAAATGCTGAATTAAAGTGATACTTGAAAACCACTAAAATATCAGTTTGGTGCAGGACAGCACGTTGTTGCAAAAACTCTTCATCATTTCATCTCATTCAAAAATCCAAACAGAGGAATCCAATGAGATTACAATTCAGCTTTTTGAATAAATTGGCTGACGCTACTAAAAGTAGCGTATGGAGAGAAATGAAGCAAGCATGAGCAAAAGCACTGAAGCACACTCCCACCATCATTGTACTGAATGCTGTGGATACTGTAAGTACTTGCAAGCATTGCTAACTAAGAGTGCTTTTTAAAATCACTGCTCAAAACTGAAACTGTCAGGACCACGTTAGCTGAGATAGGATTCCAATTCCAGTTTGCCCCCCAAATTTTATAGTCCATAATTTGAACATATATATAATGATTACTGTGAAATTTTCAGTTTGGTTCGTTCAAGATATATTTTCTGTCAACCCACTTTGTCTAGTTTTTCACACTCTGAAATCTGAACATGAATATCTCCAAAACTATTAAATAAGAACCTAAAATTTTCCTTTCTTTCTTCTTTTTAACCCTAGAACACTATCGCTGGGTGATTTACACCCGAGAAAATACATTTACATGATTTCACTCTCCTGCAGCTGTTTGCGTGTCGAGGACCCTGTGCCATCACCAGGGAAGTCTCAAATGTCCCAGGAATGGGTGGACCAAAGACCAGCTTTCCAGAGTCATTATTTTGTTTTAGGAGTTTTATTTTTCATTTTGTTAGACATGGCACAGTTGAAAGTAAAAGAAGACCACTCTAATTTGTCATGTGTTGTCATATTTTGATATATTTGATTACTTTTCATTGGTTATATTATACCGGGTATAAATCACCCGGCATTAGTGATCGTGTTACTATTTATAGCGATAGTGTTCTAGGGTTAAACAAGATTGTAGTGCAGCAGAAATCCGATATGGGTGCCATGACAGATGCTTACTTTGACTAGACAAACATTGTGTTTAAGTTTCTAATAAATCAACAGCAGTTGGCTGTCCCACAGGAGCCAAACATTAACACCACTGTGGATCGAATTGCACCTTTGTGGACATTTTTAGAATGACTCCCGAGATACATAACTGTCTTGTGTAGTCTTTATCCATTGTGTGATATAATTACATTCTTTTTAACCCAAATCTCACTATCTTATTATTTTACAGTGGAATATATAATTATTCTTTCTAATTTTGTACAGTTTCTTGTATTTTTCTGCTGCATATCTGCAAAACATGAAGTGAGGTGCGCATCTAGGGGGCGTGTCCGCTCACACAGCATGCCCGTCTGTGCAGGGCGGTGTGCTTGCTGTTGCTGCACATAAAGAGTGTAATCCATGAATTGGCACTCTGTGTGAAACAAGAATCAAATTAATATGTAACAACATGACCTAATTGTAAGTTTGAAACTCTCTTAGGTTAATAACTACTTTATCAAAACTAAAATGACAAAAAGTTTTGACTGGAAAATTTGTTGACTTCATGCTGGATATTAGAGGCATGTTCAAACTTTGTGCAAGACTTTTACATTAAATATTAATGGACTTTATTTTACGTGTTTAGCTGAAATAATTTATTTAAAATAAATTATTAATATTCAGAAATGCAAAAGAATGCAAATATGCAATTGTTGAATAAATTTAGTCCAGTTTCCATGTTATTGGTATGTCTAGAGTATAAATTGTAACTCTAAAAACATATTGAGAACGCTCTTAATGTATGTTAAAATAGATAAATGGAGCAAAATAAAGGAAAATAAATATATAAATAAAAAAGTTGTACACTGTTACTTTTTACATTAGTGATTATTATTGCAACAACATGTAGATTGTAGGAATCCTGGTAAAGTTGGCCCTCTTGCTCTCTTGTGTGTGTGTGCATGTGTGTGTGTACATTATAATGCTATGTTAGAATTGTCATTATATTATGAAAAAGTAATATGGCTAGAAATATGCTCTTAACAGGAAGCTGATTAGACTATTGCGCACCTATATATTTGTGTCCACCTCACTGTTATTTTCAAAGTAATACTGCATTTTTACCATATTGATTTCTGAAGAAAAGCTTGTGGCCTGACAGCAACCTGCCTGTCACCGAGTGTGGCCCATTTTCAGTCTTGATTGACGAGTCTATTGACAAGAGAGATGACACGCAGCTTGGTGCTCTTATTCAAGGTTTTAAGGAGCAGAGAGCAGCGAGTTGTTTATACTGATCTGTTACACGGTGACAAGCGGGGGCATCTTTGTAACAGGCGATGTTTCACTGCAGTAAACTGACTGCTCGTGAGTGGCATTCAAATTAGACTGAGGGTTTGTGGGGGGGGGGTTGTATCACTATGGATGTATGTTGTTGTGGCAAAAGCAGCTAGAGCTGTTTTGATTTGCATTAAGTAAAGTGAGAGTGGAACTCTCACTGGCCAGGAAAATACACAGCGATCAGAGTGAAAGCATACAGACTGACACTCTCGCTGCACTGCTGAAATGTAAATTGAATACTGACAGCTACTGCTACCATTTAATGGTTGCTTCAGAGATGCTGTAGTGGAAAGCAGGCTGCCTGCTCCTGCAGCACAGTGCTGAGGGTTAATTGAGCCCAAAATATATAACGCACACACTTAAATTCCTAACATGAGACTTTTACAATTTGAAACACCAAATTTAAAACATTTAGAGGCAAAAAAGTTGCATCAGATTTGCATCATGCAACGTATTTTAAACATTGAAACCATTGGTATGAATTGAGAAATGTACAAACGAGCACAGTGCAAACTACTTAGCCAGAGCTATTAACCGCAATCCTCCAAAACTAAACTGTGTATTCAGCAAAGAAATATAATGTCACAACCCCTTTGGTGCTATTAGTTTATCTGCCATTAACTGGCAGTTACAGAAAAACAAGTAAACAATGACAGATGTGTAATATTTCACCTAAAACATGATCTAAAAGTAAGATGAAGTCAATATCAGCTGTCATGTTTTTGTGTAACCTACAACATCAGTACATCTCTACTATGAAACCTAACCATGAGGAGAGCTGAAGGAGTCAATTTTCTTAGCATAACCTATTGTACTGACATTTTCCCCTCTTTAGACTGGAGCAATTTGTATATAGCAATAGTTTGCAAAGTGGTACTTATATTAGATACTGGTGTGATACTCACTCAAAGATGGATGGATCTGAATCTGTGACATCTGGCTGTTTTATGGGATTTAAATCCAATTCTATGTTTAGTATGTCGCCTGTCAGCTTCATTTATAAGTAGAACAGTACATTTTGGTAGAAAACCTAACAAAGCATGAAGGGAGCTAATGACAAAAGACCACCAATTTGGAAGAATTTCCGTTCCATTTCTTTCTCTGTGTGTACGCATCTCTGTATAACACATGCAGTTAGACCCATATACATTTGTACACTCACATAAGTTTTGTTTTTTTACCCGTTTACTGAAATATATTCCACTTTTACTGACACATGTCTAGACCCATGGCTCTCATTCAGATTGGATGAAGGGTTTAGGAGTTTCAGCTCCTTAAGATGCACTACCCTCTTTTTAAAGAGACTGAAAGTAATTGGACGCACTCACTCACTTACAGGCTATTCTATGGGCAGGTGTGAGCAGTTCCTTCATTATGTCATGATTAATTAAACAGATAAAATGCCTGGAGTTGATTTGAGGTGTGGTGCTTGCATTTGGAAGATTTTGCTGTAAACAGACAACATGTGATCAAAGGAGCTCTCCATGCAGGTGAAACAAGACACACTTAAGCTGAGAAAACCGAAAAAAAAAAAAACCCATCTGAGAAATTGCTACAATATTAGGAGTGGCAAAATCTACAGTTTGGTACATCCTGAGAAAGAAATAGTGAACTAGTAAAGGAAAATTAACTGGACATCCACGAAAGACAACAGTGGTGGATGATCGCGGAATTTCCATGGTGATAAGAAACCTGCTCACAACAGCCAACCAAGTGAACAACACTCTCTAGAACGCAGGCGCATCAATATCCAAGTCTACCATAAACAGAAGACTGCAAGAAAGTAAATACAGAGGGTTCACTGTAAGATACAAGCCACTCCTAAGCCCCAAGAATAGAAATGCCAGCACAGTTCTAGAAAAACATTCTAGAACTTGGACAGATGAAACCAAGATTTATCTCTATGAGAATGATGGTAAGAAAAAAGTATGGAGAAGGGCATAAAAATGCTAATGAGCCAAAGCAAACCACACCAGCTGCTAAACACGGCAGAGGCAGTGTGATAGCTTGGGAGTGCATGGGACAGTAGTGTTGTTCCACAGCCACATAATACAACACCAAACATAAGCTGCTCCTCCATTAGCCCACTCAAATTCAGTCAATCTTTATCCGGCCACTGGTAGGATGTCTCAATATTAGCCACTTCTTTTATCTGTTCTTCTAATTTATATGTTCACAAATATAAATTTTTGTCTCTCCTCATTTGTATAATTAAAAACTATTTTTAATGGCATTTGTCAACTGAAATGTGTTGACTGTAACTACACAGAAAGCATTTTTTTGGTTATTATTTTCTGTATTTTGCTGTGTTTTTTGTAGTTACTTCTTTAATGTTTAGCCTTTTTTCTTCTTCTCCGTGATTCACTTTTTGTTCCCTCTGCAGACTACTTTGCTGATTGACATTGACTTCGCTTGCCCTTAATTTGCTTTGATAGCTGGGCTAAGCTGCAGCCCTGGACATGCACGAGGATCAATGCCAGCCATAACTTTGTAGGCCTGGGACAACAGAACAAATGACTTATCCATCTTATCAACACTTTAAGCTAAACTTGCTCTCTGGATTTTTTTTCCATTCAGGATTCGTAGCAGATATTTTTAAGCTGTACTCCTGTGACAGAACAGACAGGAGTAATTAAGAGTGGTTGCTCTGTCTCGCCAAAACTGACCGATGCTTTATCTAAGAGGGGCACCACTCTGGTGGGTGATATAACAATTTCAGCTTGAGGCATGTGTACATTTTAACATTGAGGCAGTGCAGCACATATGAAATCTACTTTGTATTCCAGTGAAATCGTGTTTTTTTGTGTTAATGTACTAGATGCTTTAAATTAGACGGAGCCAGATACAAACAATTTCTTATCCAATTTATCATGGTTTCATGGTAATGTTGTTTCCCAATTTGCACCTATTTTTGTACAAGTCACTCATAATCAAGTCGAAGCCAAGGGCATAAATAATTGGTTAATATGCAGTGCCAGAATCATTCTAAAGGCAATAATTTTCACCTGAGTAGGCAAAGAAAAAAAAAAAACCTCACTTGTCTTTTCTTAAATGATTACAACCTTTTTATTAGTATGCAAAGCAAACACTGAATCTAAAAAACAGTGAGCCACTGCTCAACTTGCCACATGAAAAAACAAACAACTGAGCTGGGATGATGATTGTGATAGCGTCACAAGGCAAGCTTTGTCAACTGATGTGGCTTTGACTGTGAATGGACTGAGGACGGCATGTGAGTGCGTATGGATCACATTCAAGGTCATATTGATTAGGAAATGAAACCACAAAGCACCCTCGGTAGCCACTACAGGGAAATAATAGACAATATATTAGACGTCTTCTGTTCTGGTTTGTAAAATGTCAAAGGTAAGAGAGTTTCTTATATGTACTGTGATTTAACACTACATTATTTCTCACATTTGGCCTGCTGTACTGAGTGTGTCACTATCAGCTGTTAGTGAATCATCTGCATTTGGCTTTGCAGAACCTGACATGCCTTCTCAAGAGTTTACTCTTGGCCCAAATCAGGGCGTGACATTTAAAGCAGGGCATCCACTTACAGATTGGATATGTCTACTGCTCTTGGCTGCGCCTTTCTTTGGCCATGTTGCCAGGATCCTCTTTTCTTGATGCCATTGAATTCATGATAACAGTGTATGGACTCTAATCTTGCCATTTTGTCTTAAATGGATTAAGAATTAGCCCTGCTGTCTTTAAGAACTCCATAAGATTGAAGGCAGTAGTAATGGTCTCAGTGGCATGGGGGCATGGGGCAGACTGCACACACTGGCCTTTTCATTTATGGTAGCAGCGCTGACTTGTTCTTGCACTGTCAGTGCAGATAACTTCATTGTCATTGTCATGCAGAACTGCTCATCTGTGTTGCCTTCCTATTTAGTCTGACACTGGTGACAGGGAGAGGTTTCGTTTTTTTTGGTCTTGTAAGGTCACTAAAATGCTGACTTTTTGCTTGTTTTGCAGTTTCTGCTATGAAAGAAGAATAAAACAAAATACTGTGTTTCCTTATAATATAACTTATAACTGAATACAGACTAATCTCAGGCCTTCAGGGCAGAAGGAGAAAAAGCCCCTTCAAGGAAATTTGCTGAAATACAGCAGCACAACAGGAACTTCCGCCGCTTCCGCAGGTGCCATTTGGCTCTCTGGCCAAGCTTAATCTGATTTAGCTCTGCCTGCTCCTTACATTCTGTGTGTCTGCCACCGGTGCCTGTCGAGAACATGTATCACACTGAGCAAGAAACAAGTTGAGCCAGTGACACGACACCATCTGCACATGCAGGTAGCAATCTGTGCTTCCCCTTTCCTGTCCTGGCCTGCAATCAGTGTCTCCGGCACACTTCTTATTGATTCAAATGTCCTGTGATTTCTTAAGATGGCCACTCACAGTGGAATGGCAGGATCTTGTTCCGTGTTTCAATAAATTGCCGAGCGGTACCAGGAAAAAGAAGACAGCAAGAAGATAAGCTTGACATAGATGTTGTTTTGCTGTTGATGTACAGTTCTTTACTAGAAGTACCAAAATGTAGAAAAATCACATAAATAATAGAGGTGATTTGTTTTTATTGTAGTGTCCAAGTAAACTGCCAATTTTACCAAAGTTAAATTGGTTTGTCAAACCACAAAAAAATATTTAGTGAAGTATTGTTTTCAAGAAAAAAAGAGAACATACGGCACCGTATGCAAAACACACACACACACTTTCTTTAATGCGGATAAAGCTATTTGGCGCTTTTTGATGCGGACATCAATTGATGTCAGTAGAGTGAAACAGCTTTTCTTGCTGGTATCACACACAACACATGAAGCCTAAGAAGGAGACTATCTGAAAGGCGAGTGACTTGCATGCATTACACGGTCCGAGACACACTCCCAGGAGACAAGGTCCAAATGGCCTCACTGAGCAAGTCCTGCACGACTGCTCCGCACAGCACAGCCAGAGTGCATGAAAGTGGTGTGAGACACGGAACTTAATATCTTTCGCTCTGGCGGGCTGCTTTAATAGAAGCTGTCCATCCTGAACAGCATAAGAAAATAACAAAATATTCTGTTTGGTCTAATTTTACTATTGTCACAGTGTTTTTATTTACACATTCATGTAAACAAACGTGGGATGGAGTTTTTCTTTGGAGCAGGGTCAGCAAACCAAGTCATGTCATCACACAAGAGTAAATGAATGTAATGTTTTTTGAATCAAATTTCCACATCAGCAAGAATTGCTTTGGTAATGGAAGGAGTTTTACTGTGCATAGTAACTGTGCACTTCCCTCTCAAATGTATTCATCTTATAGAAACACTGAGAAAAATCATTCTCTTCAGCTAAGTCAGTTCTTTTGACCTTCATACCAATAAATTAAATATTGCGGTTGGGTGCGAGATAAACACTGACGTCACAGCACATCATCCACCTTGGCTCTGTCACTCCATCCTTAGCTGATTTACCGGAGATCAAAGGCATGGCATGCATTCAGTGTTTGTCTTGGCAACTGCAAGTGTGTGGCAAAGACAGGATATTTTCTCAGTTTTGTACTGTGTTATTATATTATACAGCACATACTTTGCAAGTCATATGCAACAGTTACAGACATTAAGTAATAATTGCAGAGAAAAGTAAAAGAGTGTTCAATGACAGGTCATTAAAGATTACCCAAGTCCCAAAACACAGATGGTGTACATTTGGCTGAGCTGTCACGTTTCAGCCCTGTCTCCACGATCCATATTCCAATGCTTGTAGCTTTAACTGCAGACTGATGGTTGGGACATTCCGGTGCTATGAACACATAATTATAGCTTGTAAGCTGCACATTTAAATAAGCCTTCAACATGCATGCTAGTATAATTTTACCTGAAATAAGCTATTGGAAAGTTTTGACAGGGATCAGAAAAGTCTTTAATGATGTAAAGTCTTTGCAATTTCTAGTTTAGTAAGCATCTACATATCCATATTGATACGTCTATGCTTATGCTATGGTAGGGTATTGTAGGGTCTTTGCCTTACAATATAAAGCGCTTTGTTCTTGTGTTGTGGTGCTACATTAATAAAGCTGAATTGAATTGTCATATTTGTGTTGTTTTTGTAGTTTTCTGAGTGTTTGATATGATCTAGAGTTTTTACATATGGGCAAGTTAAAGGCCATAAATAAATTGATTTAATTGATAATTAAATCTGAATTAAGTCATGATTTTTTTCATAATGAAGCCATCATTATTATTATTTTTATTACTTACTAGTATGCAAATGTTCCAAATTTGCTAAATGCTGTAAAGCTTTGGGAAACTACAGCGACAGATGTGATACAGATACATGTCCCAATTTTTATTTATTTATTTTAAATCGAGTAGTTCAAGAAAAATGAGTCAATTTATGTTTCAAAGGACATTGCTGGCTGCATCATGTGCAAATTGAACATTTTCAGTACAGCAGCAGAACTTTTCTCCACAAACAAATTTCATACAGGAATCACATGTGGAAACTTTGAAATCCTTCAGACTGATACAATTTAAATTTAAACAACAAAAACAAACAAACAACTTGACTTACATGACCTAAAGGCAGGTTAACCGAAAAAGCTAATTTTGTCATGGATAACTGATAGATCATTTTGGTGTAAATGTTGGTCCATGTTTTGTTATATGTGACGATTTTATCTTCTAGACTCATGTTATTTTAAGCCATTTTAAGCCTGTTAGCGATTTGAAGTTGCTTGTCACTGTTCTCTTTCTGATTTACCTTGTAGCCAATCTCTTTTCCTGTTGGTTGCTAGTGTTCCTACAGATTGTCACACCGGTCAGCTTTGAAACTGCCTCTTTAGGACAGCTGAGGTGAGTCTAATTCATTGTGTGCCATTTGAGATTGTATCTATGCCAAAGGCTTTAAGCATACTATCCTGTTTCTCTCTTCAAAAAAAGTGCAAAGTCATGAGGATGAGAGTCAGGAAGAGAGAGCGACGGGCTGTACAGATGCAGAGGGGTTGCTGCCATGGTTCACTTGGATTTATTTAGAGTATTTTGAAGTGACAGATGCCTCATCTCATACAGACAGAGCAGTGTTCAGACTGGCTGTACGCACAAAGACAGGTTGCAGTGCCAAGCAGTCTTTTATTAAAGACAACTGGACATGGCCTGTGTGGTTATGTGAGTGCACTTAAATGACCTGATGACAGTCCTTACAAGACTATGCAATATGCCAGTAGAATTTGCACCATAAATAACAAAGTCCAGAGGACTTTAAAGTCGTATTTCATTTTCCATTTTATATTTCATATTTTACATAGTGCACACGCAGAAGTTCATGTTAAGCTAACCTCAAACATAAGTTTCCTTCCCTCTTTTATTACCTCTGACTCTCAGACACTGCTCTCAGCTCTTAAAACTGGTATGTGTCAAAGAGTGAAATTACTTATTGAACAGCTAAGATTCACGGCACTGAATTAAATGGTATTGACTGCATTTACTTTTTGTACTGACTATAAGTGTTCAGAATGTTCTGGTTTTAAACACCCAATTCCTGGATATTGACTTAGCTTTGTCCAAATATGGACAAGCATACAAACTCACCACAGTGAAACTGGGAGTCTGGAAATGAATATGTATAAACTGCTGTGATCTCACTCTTCTTTCAGCTGGTCCTTTTAGGGGTCATCTGTCTCCATCTCACCCCAGCATCCTCCTTTATCATCACACCAACCCTCTGCATGTATTCTGTCACTACATCCATGAACCTCTTCTGAGGTCTTCCTCTTTTTCTCCTGCCTGGAAACTCCAGCTTCAACATCTACTATATCCTTTTTCCAGTATATCCACTATCCCTCCTCTGCACTCCAAAATATCTCAGCTTTGCCTCTCTTTGTCTCTTAAACTGCTTGAGCTGTTCTCTTATACACTGCAGTTGCTTTAAATGGTTAACACTAGATATTTAAACTACTCCACCTTCACTTCCTCGGCTCCTTGCATGTTCATCTTTCCACCAGCCATGTATTTTGTCTTTCTTCTACTGACTTTCATTCCTCTTCTTTCCAGTACGTACCTCTCTCCCCCACCTGCTCCTTACTCTCACTACAGATAACAATATTGTCTGGAAACATCATAGTCCACAGAGACTCCTGCCTGACCTCATCTGTCAGCCTGTCCATCACCACTGCAAAAAAGAAGGGGCTCAGAGCCGATCTGTGATGAAATCTCCCACCCCACCTTGAACCCATATGTCACTCCTACCACACACCTCACCACTGTCTCACTGTCCTCACACACATAGAAATTCTAATAAGAGGATTTTTCAGCGGAAATGCAAGTCTTGTTGGAATATGTTTAAGATATTCCATAGAAAGTGTATTTTCTTCATGCATGATGAGTGCTTCTCAAGAGATGATGGGAGTGTGTAGGGTGTGGGTGTCATAGCGCAACCACAGAACAGTTTTAGCATGTTTTAGTTGCTAAAAGCAGATATTGCATTGCATGTGCCAGGTGCTGCTTTGAAAACACAATTTTTCAATCATTATTTTACACTTCTTTGCAAAAACATGAAAACATAATATTATTTTTAATGAGTTTTCAGGAACAAGGGGGTTTTTCCTGTTATGCGAATTCCAAGTATTGTAAGACAGCCTACACTAGTAAGGGATCACAGTTTAGATCTGTGGAAAAACAAGTAATACCAAGCCACTGTATGGTACAAAACAGAATGATGGATGGCCCATGAGATAGCAGCCTGTAAATGAGCAGATAGGTCCTAGTAAATGGAATGAGAAAGTGCATAAGACCAAAGTGAAAAAAGATGGCAGTGCAGAATATTTGGGTCATCCAGCCTGCAGTGAGTTGTCCCTCAGGCATCAACCGTCATAGAGGACTTTGAAGAACTTAAAAGATGGATGTTGCAATGAACACAGCAGACTTGGCTCACACAGAATATAGACAGATGTATTTCAGATTGTTCAGAGTATTTTAAGATGGATGTGGGGAGGTCCTGTCTAGACGCTTAAGACACTGTTGATGCAAGATTATTGGTCTGGTCTGTCTAACACCCCATTTAAAATGATCCAAAAGTCAAAACCTGATTTTCAATAAAGTAAATGTTTTTCCAGCTTTTGATTCAGGGGAATGTCGTAACTGTAGTAACTTAAAAAAAGCGAATGGTTTGGTCAAGAATGACTAGCAATGTCGTACCCATGAAAAATGTTTCTACAATAACTGAGCTCTTGAAAATTTTGAAAGTTAAAGCGTGTGTAATGCAGTAGTTAGCACTAATGTCTCACAACAAGATGGTCCTGGTCAGCTGGAGCCTTTTCATGGGGAGTTTGCATGTTCACCTTGTGCCTGTACACACATAAAGGTAAAAAAGAAAAGGTGGTAGCCATAACTGCTTTGTAATTCAGGATATGTCAACATCTCCAGATTGTGGCAGCTTGTGAAAGGTACAACTTGTCATAGAGCTGAACAAAAAGCCAAATTCAGAATTCATGACCTGCTCACTGAAATTGATAAGGTGTTTGGCTCGATTACAAAATCCTAATGGAACGTCATGCCTGTCAACTTGCAGATGGTGAATGTGTTACAGCTGTCCCTTTTCCATATTAACTACTATTGTTGAGCAG
>NW_005187444.1:885414-886869 GCF_000239375.1 Pundamilia nyererei | reverse complement strand
ATATAAAAGCCTTCGCTTTACCCCTTCAAGGAAACCAACTTATGTAACACACTTTATGGTCAGCACTTGAATGGCATGCGAGTTTGGCTTCAGATGATCACTGAATGCAAAGTTATTTTATTCAAGAAAATTAAATCTTTCTTTATGTCACTTAGATATTAAGTGGATCCCAGTGTTTACATGGTTATATATTATATGTGGGTGAGGCAACCTGTATGACACGATGCGAGGCACCTATGGTGAATGAAGTTTAAAAGGAACTGACCGCATAGCCTGGTCTCTGCAGAACTTTTGAACCTTTTCTAAAATGAAGGTCTAGTTCTTATAACTCTTCCCGTCTTGTCTTATTTGTTTACTTGCTTAATCCCTGGAGGCCGGTTTAAATGTCACAGACAGGACTGCAAGATGAGGTCTGTGTTGGAGGTCGCTGTCATCGCCTCAAGAAAAAGCTGTGATATCTTTGGCTTGGAAAATGAGAGCTGATTGTGAGCACAGGCAGAGATCGTCAACGTTCGACAGATTAAGTATTTAGAGGCTGCAGAAATGTCAAAATATTTGTGATAGATAACTTAAATTATTAGGGAAGACAAGATAATGTGTCTGAACAATAGTCTGACATTCTTTTATTTAGTGTCCATTTTTTATAGCTGAGCAATTAAATGCATTTAAAAAATGACTTCAAGAGCATTTTGCCAAATAAATGCCTTTTAATTCAATTTCTTTTTGTTTTAATGAATATCAGAACAAACCAGTCATGTTTCAAGTTGTACTTCATAAGAAATTGGATAAGAACAGAACATAGAGGGTAAATCCAGTAGGGTTGCGGCTATAGTTTATTTTAGTAATCAATTAATCGAGTAATTGGAAAAGAAATATTTTTGTTATTATTAATGAATAATAAATATTCAAAAGAGAAAAAACACAGGTCTTTCAAAATGAACTGCTCACTGGTTTCCATTTTAGAAATTGCAATGTTTTTGTTTGTCAAAAAAAAAATCATATTCAATTTTATTGTTTTAATTGCAAAAATATATAAACACTCTAACTAGAGTCAGAGTCTAATAAAGTAAGATTAATATACAATCTAAATGAAGGCAATAAAAACCTTTGCTCTGTAATCTTTAAAGGCTTTTATACATGTGTTTCTGCGTGTTTAAGTGTGCAAGTGAATGAGTGTGTTTGTGTCGTTAAGCCTTTAAAGCAGAATGTGGAGGCTGCTGCGAGGAAGAGTGAACATATCAGCATTCTGAAGTTTGCCCTGTGCGTTGAAGCAAAGTTAATTAATATTAAAAATAATTCACTGTCCAACCTAAAGTCCCTCAGGTCAGTGTCTCAGAGTTTTACTGGCCCATGTACATTGTTATTAACCTTTAGAGCCGATCGGAGCGGGAACGCTCTGTTATGCGTAACTATTTTTAAATCCCGGTAGCACTGCAACCACGTAAGCTAGCGCAA
>NW_005187444.1:882826-884758 GCF_000239375.1 Pundamilia nyererei | reverse complement strand
AACTTGAAATGCTCCCAAAAATGGCTCCACAGCATGTAAAAATATAATATAAGCTCTGGCGGACTTGGTTCTATGGTAGGTCTTAAAGGGTTAAAGAAAAAAGCTTTCATTTTTATATTTTCAAATATTAATGCAATTTAAATGAGACTCTATTTTATATTATTCCACTTTCAATCTATCTGAAAAATGTCATAAAAGGCCTGAAGTAAATATGGTCTGATACACCCCATGCCCCCCTTTAGACTCACCACTGTTCCATTTCATGTAAACTAAGAGCCTGCCTTCATTAAGCTGTATAATTTAAACACAGTATCAGACTAAGTTAACAGTTCATCTGCTTTTAATACAAATTCTGGAGCTTTACTGCGGATTTTTCGCTGTGTAAAACAGCTGGAGCAGCTACAAGGTTTGCTTTTCTTCATGTTGATAAAGGACTTCCGCTCGTTTTTTCCCAGTAAGTGTTTCAATGGTGATCACAGCCTCTTTGCTGTTCGCGGTGTGTAAACAGACTCCACATTAAACTGTGCCAGCGTCATCATCACTGCTGCCGTTGTGTTATCAGTGTTTCTGTTTAAAACTGGAGGCTGCGAGCTTAATGTTGTCAAACTTTTCATTCACACGCTGCTCCTAAATACGTTCGTATTGCAGGTCTGTTTTTAGTCGCGAATATGCGTTTCCATGGTGACAATGGGAGGGAAGCGAAGCATTTGCGTCGCGAATTTTTTTTATAATCGAATTATTAGAAATACACATTGTAGCACTAAATTCCAGTGCTCAAGCTATGCAGAAAATCACGGCACTCTGTAGCTGTGTTATAACCAGCTCTCATTTGATTCTGAGGTCTAATAGATTACTCTGTCTAAGCAAATAGCAAGTTTCTAGTCAAAAAAGTGTGCCAGAGAAAAAGAAACAGAAAGCATTGTTCTTAAAGCAATTAATTAGCATCCAGTATGTTTTTTCAGTTTGGTGTCAGCACTGTTGGATAGACTTTTTGTTGGCAAAAACAAAAAAGAAACTGACAAATGGCCAAACAACTGTGAAAAGAAAAAAACTCCAAAACAGTTTGATAAGAAACACCCACAAATCTGTAGCTAATGTTCATTCTTCCCTACTGGCTGCTGGAGGCCCATACAGTGCAGAAATGACATTCACTGTGCTATCCTGCAAACAGATCCAAAGAAGCACGCTAATGAGGCCAGCTTCTCCTTTAACGGTGTAAATATTGTAGTCAATTTTTAAATCAATGCCGTGCGGGTTGTAACTGATACAGCATGTTAAACCAAAAGAAATCTTTAACAAAAACTAAAAGCTGAAACTTTATAATATGTGCCACTGTAGTTGTTATTATAATTATTATTATTATTGTTATTATAACCTGCTACAGCCACATTTTGGGCTAAACATACTGGTGTTTTCTCAAAATCATTTCCATGAATCATCAAATAATAATGAAAGCAATCTGTTTTAATTGGATAAGAGCATCATGAGACAGAGCTGACATTGTCCATACTGTTCATCCTATGTATATGTGTCAGTGATCGAGTTAACAAAGTGCTCTGAAAGATGGCTTTTGCTTTATCTATGCTTTATCATCATAACCATGTCCCAAACTGTTACTTACATACAATACATAGGTATTTGATTGTACTCTGGTGCTGTGAAAGGGCATGTCAAGGTATTCAGAAGCAGACTCATTTTAAATTATGCTAAGCAACAGTTCAAGTAATTTAATATAAGCAGTTTTGAAATGCAACAAGAACTCGATTACACCAGACATTAAAAGGCATAGAGGAGGGTTTAAATGGAAAGTCATCCATAAGAACTGCAGAGGTTTGTAGAGGTTTGACCTTTAAGAAGTCTTAGGATGAATCTATTTTTTTTCTCTCTCTCACACACACACACACACACACACACACACACACACACACACAC
>NW_005187444.1:881521-882806 GCF_000239375.1 Pundamilia nyererei | reverse complement strand
ACACACACACACACACACACACACACACACACACACACACACACACACACACACACACACACACGGCAGCTGTCTACTGGTTTGTCAGCCAGCGACTGTGAGGAGACAGATAGCTGCTGGTTTCCAACAAAAATGAGGAAAAAAGCAGCAGGAGATGATCGTGCTGTACAATATGTCTTGCCCTTAAGACCTTGCTGGCCCCTGCTGATGGATTTGACTATTATCAGAGGTAAAAGGTCCGCTGAGAGGTCTCTTAAACGAGGGATGGATTGGAGAGATTGGGGTTTGACCAATAAAATGAAAGCAGATCAGCCACGCCCAGATAATCTTATTCCAATAATTGGATTGCCTGGAGACCTCTTAGTGGTTTTACATCTGAAAAAACAGAAAAGACTAGACAAAAATCTATAAAGCTTTGCTGGTGTATTTTTCTACACTAATCATCACTAAACAAGACATCACTTTGGACATTTTTTGCTTCTTCTTCTATTTGTCTGTGATTGACAAATTAACTCATCTGACCTCACTGGATTACAAGTTCCAGGTTTTTAAAGACACATTTCTCTGGTGAAATATCTGTTTACCTCCCATGTTGTATCTTTTCTTCTCTGCTTGTATCCAATCCCACAAAAGTTGGGACACTGTGTAAAACAACAGAGCATAGAAAGCATATTAAATGTTTAAACTGAGGCATTTTCCAATTTCATGAAAAATATTATCTTACTTTAATTTTGACTGCAGCAACACACTTCAGAAGCAAACTTCACACTTGCAGAAATCATTGTGCGTGAATGCAGGTCACTGCACCATCCTCAAAATACAGGTTAAAGCCATATGGCCAAAAGAAAAATAATAGCTATATGTGAACGTGACCTAGAAATGCAGCTGTGTTCTCTGGACCAGAGGTCTGAGGCAAAGTGGAAAACTGTGGTCAGACAAACTGAAGTTTGAAATTCTTTTTTGAAAGCATGGATGCCATTCCCTCTAGAGGAGAGGGACCATCTGGCTTGTTATCAGCCTGCATCTCTGATGGTATACCTCTAATTTTCTAAAGCTCAATGAGGATAAAACTGAGATCCTCCTTATTGGCACCAAATCCAACCTTTTGAAGGCAAACCATTTCTCACTCACCATCGATAACTCCACAGTTTTCCCTTCTCATCAGGTTAAGAGCCTTGGTGTCATCCTAGACAGTTCACTTTCCTATAAATCTCACATCAATAATCTCACCCGTTCTGCCTACTTCCATCTACGTAACATTAACAGATTGCTTCCTTCTCTTTCC
>NW_005187444.1:853849-880222 GCF_000239375.1 Pundamilia nyererei | reverse complement strand
AGCTAAAGAAATGGGAGCTTGCACACCTTGAAAGGAGCCATCAATGCTCAGAGGTATATACAACTTTTAGACAAACCTACACTCTCATTGCAACAATGTCTTGTCAGGAAGAGCCATGCATATTTCACTCAAGACAATGCTAAACTGCACACTCCATTTATAACAACAGTATATCGAGTCTGACTTCTCCGTAGACCAGATTTTCAATAACTGAAAACATTTGGGGCATCAGGAAACAAAAGTCCCAGAACTGTTGAGGAACAAGAATCTTATATCGTATAAGAATGGGACGAAGTTCTTCTCCTAAAAGCCAACAACTCTATCCTCACTTCCCAGATATTTACAGACTGTTGTTCATAGAACAGTATATGGCTGCATAGTTATGGGCAAAATGATTATTATGATAAGTTTGATCAATAATGAACACAGTCCACCTTATTCACCTACAATCAGTGCATCTCTTAGAAGAAAAATAAAGAAAGATAACATTAATTAAAAAATTTTTTTACCAAAGCTTAACACAAATTAAATTGACAGAGTAAAGAAAAATAATTGCATGAGGCAATATCATATCTTTTACTGTTATGTCTTTTTTACTCACCTTGTTTATCTAATGGGATTCGATTGCGTTGGTGATTTCAGTAAGTCTTTTTTTTTAGCTTGATGGTGATGCTGATGTGTCACTTTTATCGATGTCTGAGTTGGTATTCTTGGCCTTCATGCATTAATTATACTGCAATTTGGGGTGTGTTTTCAGGCAGTCGAATAAGTTAGTTGTGTTGTTTTGCGATATGGACAAAACTCTGCGCATATTATTTCGTCTAGGTTACCATCACTTGACCCTAAAAAGTATTTCCAACCAACGGATGATGGTCCAAAGGACAAGCGCTTCATCATCTGCAGGGCCAGATACTTGAATTGTGTTGCATGTCTGTCTTTTACGATATTGTTACTCATCCAGACTAGTCTAGATTAGAAACTTCAGACTGCATGATGCAGAGAACCCCTGTGATTGGCTCATGCAGACATGTGGTCAGATGCCTATTCAGGAAACATTTGATCTGCTTTTGCTTCTACTGGCAGGCGATGCATTTTCTGTATCACTCAATCATATTCATTTAATAGTGGGAAGCCAAAATCCTGATTAGGATCAAAGTTTGATGAATTGTGCATTCCTAGAAGAGAGAATGCTACAGAGTGGTAAACATAAACCTGACCCAACTTTTTTTTAAACATTTAAAATTACCTTATTTTTTCCTTAAATGGTCATAAAACGTAACATGTCACAAGAGAGACTTCAGTTGAATCCTTAACAAAACGAACAAACAAACCAAAATCTGGGTGATTTTAAAAGGAACCAACTTAAGCTTATCAAATGAGCCTGACTGTTAATCGTCTGTGGTCATCTGTGCTATACTTTGTGCATTTTCTTTTTCTACAGATGCAAATGCTTTTTAATAACTATTTTTCATTAGTGGTTCTACTGCTACATACACGGTTTTAACTTAATTAACAGTCGGTTATTGGCTGAAGAGAAAAAAAATCATTAACTTTCCCACGCATGGGAATGTACTCATCGTTACATGGGTGCTAACACAGACATTAACCACTCCCTCCCCACAGAAAGATCTGAGTAAATCCTTCCCACGCCTACATAGGTGATGCCACAGCTTGCTCACTTAATCCTACCAAAGATATGGGCTGCTAATCAGTATGGGTATTTTTGTGTGCATGCGAATGTGCGTTTCATCAAATCAGCACTTATTATTGTCCATGGTGGGTGGTTGATCTGCCTTTGCTGTTGTAATTCACGTCAATAAGATACAGGGGATAGCTTCTCTACTGCTGCAGGTTGGTCTATAAAGGTCTATAAAGATGTTGTTGTGGTGCAGTGTTTCTATTTAAATAGCTAAACTTCTCAGATAAAAACCTATTACCTTTGGTATTTGTCATTTGGTATTAATGCAAAATGGTCAGGGCCTTTCTTGCTGTGTTTGCGTGGGTTCTCTGCAGGTACTCTGACTTCTTCACACAGTCTGACGTGTAAGAAAGACATGCAGTTAGTGGGCTTAAGTCATTTGGTCATTCTAAATTGCCCATAGGTGTGAATGGTTCTCTTTCTCCTGTCCTGCGGCAGGCTGGTGACCTGTCCAAGGTCCACCCTGCCTTTCGTACGGGATAGACTTGTTTTCTGCCAAAAATCAACAGAACCTAGTGAGTTTTCAATCAAAAATACTGATATTTCAAACTATGAAATTGTAATCCATTGCGATCATCTGAGAATTGTTGCATGTCTGTCAGCTCATTGGTTCCCTGTAGTGGTTAATTCTATTGCCAAAGCTTAGAGCTGGAGGTAGTTGCACAACTCTGCAAAGTGGCAGCTTACAACATCCAATACTGGCAGGTATTAGAACAATCACAGAGTAAAACTTTAATGATTTGGATGAATAAAGGATAATTTATTTGACTGTTAGCAGATCCACATTGTTTACATGACAAGGCAAAGAATGTGAAATCAACAGCCAGTGCAGCACACGTGTAAAAAAACTGATCCTCTCAGATAATTTATTCACAAGAAGTCAAAGCAAACTAATTCTGTATGTGACATTTATAGCATGCTGTTGTCCAAACATCAGCATCCCAGGGAATTTGCTAAACTCCCACCCAACCCTTTCAGCATGAAAGCAAATGCTTGAGTTCTAATGCTTACAACAGACATGCCAGACCTTATTATTTATCCTGGGGCATGAAGTCAAGGAAGCTGTTGCTGCTTTTAATTATCACATGTTGATTTAATTAAAGTGCTAACATACTGAGGTGGTAAATGGCGTGTATTTGTATAGCGCTTTACTAGTCCTTAAGGACCCCAAAGCGCTTTACACATCCAGTCATCCACCCATTCACACACACATTCACACACTGGTGATGGCAAGCTACATTGAGATGCAAATTGCATTAAGCACAGCACATAAATGGAAGCCACACACATACAAAAAATTTAGTCTCTTACATTTGAGTAGCTTTGTTTAACAAAGTGAGTTTACATGTCACACACACAGGTAAAGCAGTACATACGTGACTGAGCCTCGTCCAGTAAAGCGGACTTGGTGGAAAATGAGTTCTTATGATCATCTGTTGCTAGGCTTGACTTTCACCCATATTTCAGTCTCTGTTATCTTTAGGATGTGATTACCTTGATGAAGGAAGGAAGATCTCAGCTTGACAGTTGTCTTCAAAGCATCAATATCACAACAATAGAAATAATGGGAGAAAATAAACTTCCCTGCTTGACATTCCTTGAAATCATCTCCTTCAGACTACTACTACTCCTACTTCTAGGCAAGAGCTCCTTTGGTTGCTGCCAACAGCCCATTTCTAATGCTAACAAGAGAATTCTACACAAGAGAATCCAAAGCCACGGTTCAATATTTTAGCATCCCCTTCCAAGACAGATGCCAGCTTTTTACACAGGTATCCCAAAGGTGCAATTCAAAACACACTCTTAAAACGTGGGGGTTATCCGACCCACAACTTTTCAGACCCAGTAAAGACCCATTAGTTGCTCAGCTGTGGCACAGAAACTAGGTTGACTGTTCAGCATGCTTGGATGAAGAAGGTTATTTTACAGGCAACCAGGCAGATAGTGGCTAGGACAAGCATCAAAAATCCTTTTAGAGTAATCTGTGGACTTCTCAGTGCTGGTATCCATAAAAGTGTGGTGTAAACATGACCTCAATGGCATCCACATCCAAAGTCTTTCAGACAGTGAGCAGTGGCTGTAACTTCCATGTAAATATGTGTGCAGACTGAATTCTTCTGAATGTGTGCAGCTCTGTGCCGTTGCCTTTGGAGTACAAGATTGCTCAGTCCTTTGGCTTGCTTTATGTTTATGGCGACCATAAAAAATACAGTAAACAAAACCATACATGAACTGTATGTGGACTGAGTTATCCAAATGACATAAATCTCCAATATCAGAAAACAGAAGATATCCTGAAGAAGCAGCAACTTCTAGGTATCATTGTTCAGTCGTTATGATATTGATGGTAGTGGATTATCAGAGTTTTCTATATCACTTGCTTCATCTTTCTTACCATTTAAGTTTTTGTACAACTGTGTGTAGGCATAGCAGCCTCCTGCTGGCAGTTTGTAAGAACAAATTATACTCACATCCCATCAGAAGTGCTTAGTTATCAGAAAAACGATTTCTATGTCTGCAGTTTAAAAATATCTGGGCAGCTTGAACTTTAACATTACAGAAAGTTGCTAGTAGATTCCGGACCTTGGCATTGGTTACACGATTACCTCAGAGAATACCTTTCACAGACAGCTGATAGCTACAATCTAAAGTATTATTCACAACTGTCATCTGCACTATAAACACATCACAGCGATGGGAAGGAAAAAGGGATGTTTTGGCAGTGTAAGTGGATTGTGAGAAGTCATTATTTTCTTATTACTGAGCAAGTATCTCTATGCCATCAGTTAGAGGTTGACACAAAAAAGAAAGGCCTAATTTGGCAGTATTATGCATTAACCTGCCTACTTGAGTTAACTGCTCATTAAGTGAAGGTGCTGGAATGCCATTCAAGAGTGTTTCGGCCCACTTTAAGTTGTGCTTTTGGGACTAAGAGCGTCAAGAGTCTTTTTTATGACTTACTGTGAACTTGTATATGTGACTACAAATTAAACCTCCTTCTGTGTGAGACACAGTCTATACTCTGGTGTCCTCTCTAGGTCCATGTGCAATGAATTAATCCTTATTTACAGTTCAGGTCAAACTGGACCTGTTTTAATATTTGACAGCAGTAAAAAACAAAACAAAAAAACCCCTAAATGTTATTCTTTTATCCTTAAATTTGATGACCTTCCCTAAGCTGTCCTAAGATGCATAAAATGAAAATGTTTTAAAACGTTATATTGTTGTACAAGTGCTACATTTTTTTTGGACATTGAGACTATTCTGGGTCAGATTTTTGCAACTATTGTAACTGATTTTAGATCCACCAGTGTGGGTCAAATCAAGCAAAATGATTCTTTTGGGGAATCTTGAAACTGTTCATGCCATGCCTCTGTGTAATTTTGATATAATAGTGGTTACAGAGTTTGCGGTGCATGTTGATCTGTTAATGAGAACTAACCAGGTTTCTGCAGGTTCCTGCAGAGACAGCCACCTGCTGCTCTTTAAAGGATCATGGGGGAATGCCAAAATATACAGAGTGTAAGAGTTGAATAATTAAACAGCAGAGGAGTGATCATATCCATACATATAGAACACATGACAGAGGGTTTCTGGACACAGGCAGTGGGCAGTATAGTGACAGAGTGGCTCAAAGACAGATGGCCGAAAGATCTAGTGAGGTGATTGGAGATTCCAGATTGGTCATGGATGAGAGGTAGATAAAGTCCTTGGATTGTATAGAATAAAGTGTTGCCAAACATTGCTAACACTCACTTGTATAGGTAAGATAATTGTGTGGTTATGGCAGCATTTTGATCAGGAGACCGGAGAGTGTGGTTATGAGCTGTGTAGAATAAAATGACACTTGGCAGTACATCAGAAACATACTTAGAACAAGCACCCGCTAACCAGCTAAAACCAAATCAATATGATGTATTTGTAATTCTGAGCACAATGTAAATTGCCACACATCAAAAGCATGTGGATGTGATTAGTGATTACTGACTGAAGAATGTTTTTAGCTCTTAGTTTCAAATGTTTCCTCGCTTCTGTCAGTCTGCCCCAGGGCAGCTGTGGCTACAACCGTAGCTGCCTCCACCAGTGTGTGAATGCGAGAGTGAATGAATAGTGGTATTGTAAAGCGCTTTGGGTGCCTTGAAAAGCGCTATATAAATCCAATCCATTATTATTATTATTATTATTATTAGTTTCAAATGGCTCCTAATTCACTTAAAATTTTTAATTAAATTGTTCTAAAATGTAGCAGCTTCTTTTCCCTACTTTCACACAACTTTATTAGTCATTTTTCATGTTAAATTGACTAACAATTTTGCCGCCAGTCAGTCCTTCAGCATTACAGTTCCTGGCATACTTGCCAGTCAACACAGGCATACAGTCTACAAGTCTACAAATATCCAGTATTCTTTTCTTTTTTAATCTCATCATCCATTGTTAATGCATTTAGCTTTAAAGTAAATCAAATAAGTCTTATTTGCAACAAGTATTTTCATTTCCGTTTGCAGGAATAGCACAGGTGTGACTAATAATATTAATGATGACTCAGTCTCATTTAAGGTATGCCAGGAAGCACTACCAGTGAGTCAATGTGCACAATGCAACACCTGACACTGGAAAACCAGAATGACTGTTTATTAATCTTATTAGTTACACCTGTGCTTGACAAGTTAACATATCCTCTCTGGAAAAATGCCTGTATATGCATCAGGGAATTTATGCCATGAAATATATTTCGTATCTAGAAGTAACCTCCTCTTAATTCAATGCTGTCATTGACAGTAAAGCTCTTTTGTTATTTGCTGGGGATTAATTCAACGTGTTTTGCAAACGTAATATTCTAAGTGTTCCTTGTGTCCTTTATAGCTATATAATAGAATATATAGTGAGATGTTTGGAAAGTTGTCATAAATTGTCATTGCTTTTAGCCACTCAAAGTTGAAAGTAGTTGATCTTAGTATTGCCTTTGGTGCAGTTTTAGTGCTTTGATAGCGTGAAATGATTTCTATCATAATCTTCTTCTTCTTCTTTCAGCTGCTCCACCCTCCATCTCACCCTTTTATTAGCACCCTCTTCAGCCACACTGATCCTCTGCATGTCCTCTTTGACTACATCCATGCATCTTCTCTGTGATGTTTCTCTTTTCCTCCTGCATGGCAGCTCCACCCATATGGAAAAGATATATATAAATCCTATAAAATTTATATCCGTCTTGTGTGAAACTTGTATGAAAAGCATACAAGAGTGAAAACAGATATAAGATCCCTTGAAAAATTATATAAATGAAACTTATATGTTTTGGATACTTACTAAAACAATATATGAAAGTGGCCACTTTCATGAGTAAATCATATAAGCCTTATATGATTCACTATATGAAGTAGGCCACATCTTATGCAAGTCTTTTTAGTTTTTACTATTACTTTTCCATTACTTTTCCACCATCTCAGGTTTTCATCTCTAAGTTTGTCTCCAAACCGGTTGAGCTGAGCTCTCTGATATACTCCTTTCTAATCTTCTCCATCCTCGTCACTCCCAGTGAAAATCTTAACATCTTCAGCTTCTGTCTTTTTGTTAATCCCACTGTCTCCAAACCATACATCACAGCAGATATCACTGCCACCTTGTCAATTTTCCCTTTTACTCTCGCTACTATCCTTGTCATTTCCACCTACTCCACTCCTCCTACACTCAGTTTTTCACCTCTCTTGTCCGCTGTCCATTGCTTTAGATTTTTGGCTCCAGGTATTTCACCATTTCATCTGTCTCCTCCTCCTGTCTCATTCACACACGTATTCTATCGTTCTTCTACCATCTTTTATTCCTCTTCACTCCAGAGCATACCTCCACCTCGCCAGGCTCTCTTCCAACTGCTCCTTACTCTCACTGCAAGTCACAATGTTATGTGTGAATATCATAATCCATGAAGACTCCTGCCTGAGCTCATCAGTTAGTCTGGGCATCATGACTGCAAACAAGAAGGGTGTCAAAGCAGATCTTTAATGTAATCCCACTCTAACCTTGAATCCATCTGCCGCTCCCTCTGCACACCTCACCACTCTGTTACCGTCATGCATGTCATTTCTCTCATAATGATGAAGAGTATTGTGGGTCCTTTTTTCCCCAGGAATGGGAAATGCCTTTCAAAGTGTGTGCAATACATTGTAACTTCATTATTGGATTCTGGACACACTACTCATTTCACATTTTTATTCATGACTTATCTTGACTTACCTGTTTTATAAATAGATAGCTTGATCAAGAAAAATTGAAATAATAACAAATCCCCATTTTATATTGTCTCACGTATACACACCTGGGCATTCAACCACTATGTGTTTAATCTCTGCACATTGTTTTGTAAGACTAGAATCTTTGAAAGAGGAGGAAAACTTTATGAATGTCATATAGCAAATTGTATCATTCATATTAGCATGAGCTAACTGTCTCATCGCTGACTGTGGTTGACAAACTGAAACCTTCCAAACTCTTTCTTGGCATTGATGCTCATTTAATCATTTAACAGGCCAATGCGAATGCTCAATTCTGCCACATAGTTTATTTGTGAGGTCATTCAAAACTGAAAGACAAACTTCACTTCACTTCACACTGTAACATGGCGATTTAGGCATGGTAATGTGTGCTATGATCACTAACTGGTGTTTCTTTATTTACCTATGCAAACACAAGGGCTGTGTTCAGCAGTTAGCACACCCCTGTGCTCAATTAATGAAACAATTTGCATTTTAATAGGCAATTGAAATGTACTTAGTTAAGCAAAGAGCTGAAGGAAAATAGCTATTATCCATTCAACCCCCAATACTAAATCAACAAGTATAACAAAGAAAAGCTTCATTCAGCTGAGGATGCAAGTGATATATGTACAGCCATTTGTCATTATTGACTTCATTCCTCTCTGAGATTGGAGTCTATTCAATTATATGAGGTTGCAAGAAATGCATTTGACTTTTTGTAATTATCTTAAATATTAGATCACATCTCTTTTCTTGCTAATTTAAAGTAAAACACAGTATTTTCAGATTTACAAAAGCAGATGTCTGGCGAAGTGGACATAGCATTGAAAGCTCCCGCGAGCAAGACAGCAATCATCCAGCTAACCAACTATGCATGGTTGTAATTAATTTATTGACCAAAGTCTAGAGAGACTGAGAGATGGACAAAATGACAGACAAAATCAAGGTAAAGCCTTTTGACAACCTGTTTATGAGATGTCACTTTGGATTTGGATCAAAGCTTGTAGGGCTCTGCAAGGGCAAGTGTTGGCCAGTGTTTAGCGGCTCCTGCTGGTCGCATGCTGTCCTGATGAAGAGGCTGGGAGGGGGGGAAGAAAAAAGAAAGAAAACCAAAAACCTTTGGGAATTATTTATCTATGTGTCTATCATTTGTCTTTCACCTGGTTAAAGTAGCATTAAAATATCAGATGTGTGTTGTAACAAAAAAACCGACAGTACAATATCAACGGTGGGTCAGCATTGTCCAATTCGAGCTTATTATGCTTAAATTAGAGCTAATTTGCTTCAGGGTAATAAGAGGAAAGAGAGCCTTTTAATGAATGAATGAAAAAAACATAGGAGTCAAACAATTTATTCATAGTTTGAAGAATCAGTGGTGTTTCTTGTATCTATCTGAACCAACATACTTGTGCAATCTGCAGACAACTAGGATACCATCTGCAAACCACCACACCTCCTTCTCTGTATAAGAAAATATGGTTATCTACAGGTGAAGCACAGAATGTAGTAACAATGTTGTAAGAGAGAAGCCTGCACCGCTAAGGCAGGAAAGCAGAATGGTTTCGCCTGACTGTGTCAAGGAAAAGAAAAGTTTGGACATCAAAGATAATGCGAAAAAAGATTAACCAAAAAGTAGAAGACAGGAGGAGGAAAAGGAGCATGTGAAAGATAAACAAAAATCCAAAAGAAAGAACCAAAAGAAATAAGAGTGAGAGGACATGATTTTCCAGCGTCAGTGCCAAGAACTGAAGGTAACAACATCCAGTGTTTTTAATGAGTTCATGAGTTCATTTAATGAGTCCAGTTCTTTCTATGTGTACACATAGTTGTTCTGATAAAGTCTATGGCTGCATCTACAGGTTGTATGTGTGGTTGATCCACAAACTGCATGGTTAGCAAGGTGCACCCACTAACTGTAGTAAGGCACATTCATAGACTGTGCATCTGTTCTCCAAGCTTGGTTAGGTTAGCTGACAACTTAGCGTTTGAACCTTTTACCCCTTACATGGTCACTTCTGGTTCAAAAGACAACATGCAGTAGCTGTGGTGAAAACTTTAACAACACTTCACACACATGGGTACATCACAGTTGTTATGTCCACATTTTATATAGTTTATATAGTTTTATATAGTTTATACAAGTTTTCTTAGCATTCACATTTCTGCAGTCACATTTGTCTCTATGCAAATCAGCTGTGACAGTAGCTATCTGTATGGGCCATGAAGGCATTTTAAAACATAAAGTAACAAATTTGCATCTGTTTCCTGAACAATGCACTGTATAGCAAAAGTAGTTTTACAGTTTGGGTACTGAAGCCAGAAGTCATGACCAACAGCACCAAATGTTCTGTTGCTGTCAGGACAGATTAATACCATTTAAAAAACGGCTTTCACTCATAATTCCCTGGAAGAAAATTCTCTCAACGGTCCTTTTCATCGTTATGACTCTTGTGTGACTCAGAAGGAGACGATGGCAGCACACATGAATATTCTAGTGTTTCGTCTGCGCCATTCTTATATTGTGTTTGTCTCTGTACCTCCTTCTTTCTCTCTTTCATTTCCCTTTTCCTCTCCCATCTTTGTTTCTCCCTTTTTTTAGTTACAAATGCTAAGTCAGCTGGATTATTTGCACAGCCCTTTTAAACGAAAGCCTGTTTCATTCCTTGTGACACGTCATTTGTTTTGTTTTTGTGGGGCTGCACAAATGCTGATGCTCTACTTCTGGGCCCAACCATCCAAAGCTGTAGTATTCCAAAGAGCCTGTACATAATACCCCATTTGTAGACTTAATTAAGGTTTTCATTAATTCTCCATTTAGGTCATGTGTAAGTTAAAGCAATGCGCAGATTGAGCTGTGGCTAGAGGCCTACAGGCCAACATACTCATCTCATAATATGGTAAAATGTTGGCTTTGTCTCTATTCTGTGTGTTTGGGGAGGGGGCCTCAGCTGAAATAAAAGAAGAATGTTGTGATTTGCCATAAATAAAGAGAACACCTGCACAATCAGCTAGTCTTGAGTAGGAGAGTCAATCGAGTTTCACTTGTCCCATCTCATCCATAATTCCCAAACTGATAGCAACAACTGTAGCAGACTGCAAAGGCTATCTGGACTGCTTATCAGTCCTTGAGATGTTTGGTATTCTCACGGTTCAGAGCATTCCCTCAGGCTGTTTTTGGAACTCAAATTAACCCCTCCAAAATTCTGCTTTCCGTTCTGTCCTCCCACAAGTAGGACAGAGGTTGCATATGACTACAGATCTGCTTCTCTGGAGCTTGTTGGGATTCTGAATTTTGCTCATGGACACTTCAGTAGAGCAGAGGACTGTAGCTACAGGATCCTGGGGAATTTTGCTCAATAGTTTCACTTCCCCCCTTCAGTATAAAATGACTGGCACTGTCTATGTCAGAAGTGACTTGTTTTGTGAAAAGCAAACTGGGTGCTAGTCTTGATTCTATGCAAAATACCATGCATAGTGTGTTAAATAAATAGCATTCAGTATTATAAATAGATATTTAGTGACAGTCATGACAGGTTGATAGCAGTGAGTAGTAATTTAATTGCAAAGTTGTCTGAAAGCCTTGTGCTGCTGTTTTCTATGTCATCAGGTTATTTCAGTTATTTTCCATTTGTTACTTTGTAAAACCCCTACCCTCATCTTTAATGGCTCTAAAGAATAAATGTTTCACTGCACCTGGTTTAAGGTATAGTGCCGTAAAAAGGTATTTGTTCCCGTCATTTTCCTCCCATTTCAGACATTAAATAGGTTGAATATTAGATGCATATATTTTTAAAAATTATCCAAACCTATCTGGAACTGTATGAAAAAGTAATTGTTCTTAAATCTCTTTGGTTGTGCCACCAGTAGCAGCAGAAACTGTATGTAAATGTTTGCAACTGGCAACAAGTCTTTCACATCACTACACAGAACACAGAACATTTTCCCAAAAATCTTGAGAAACATCAAGATTTTTTTTCAGGACATGGTTGGCTTTTTTTGGCAAATGTTAGACCAGCTTCTGTGATGTTTTTGGTCAGCAGTTGTTTGTTGCATGAACCTTTTCCATGTGTGCCATTTTTGCCAAGTCTCTTTCTTATTGAATCATTAACTTTGACGTCAGCTGAAGTAGTGAGGCCTGCAGCTCATTTGATGTTGTTGTGGGGTCTTTTGTGACCTCCTGGATGAGTTGTCCGTGCACTCTTGGAGCAATTTTGATAGGCTGGCCACTCCTGGAAATGGTCACCCCTGTTCCAAGTTTTTGCCATTTGTGGATAATGTCTTTCACCGTGGTTCATTGGAGTTCCCAATTTCTTAGAAATGGCTATATAATCCTTTCTAGAGTGATAGATGTCAATGACCTTATTTCTTATGTGTTCTTCAGTTTCTTTAGGTTATAAGTTCTTGATTCAGCAGTTCTGGCAGTAATGTGGCTTGTGGAAATTAAGGGGGGAATTAGTTTTTTATACAGGGCCATTTAGGTTTGGATTGTTAATTTTTTTCACCTTAATAAATGAAATAATGAATATCTTTGTGTAATGTTTTAGACTGAAACAAATAAAAAAAAACTTAAGTGAGACAAATATGCAAACAAACATTAAAAAAAATCCGGGACTGGAGAAATAGTTTGCTCGTCAAAATTACCCCTTTTGGGAAAAAAAAGAGTAATGCCATCATGTTATGTCAATAGAAGTTGTTGTTGTTGTGCCATTACATAGAATCTGAATACGTTGATTTGATAACGTATAACATTTAAAGCCCAAAGTCAAGCTTAGCAATGAACGTTTGCTGTTTTTACCAACACCCCACACTGTTCATATGAGATAGTGAGTGGTGACACGAAATCATTCCCGTATTGATTCTCCTAATTTTGCAAAGTCACTTAGCTGCATTTGAACAAAATCAAATATATTACTCTAAAATTTCATAGTTAAAGAAAAAAAAGAGAGAAACACAAAGGGTACTATAAACTGCTTGTAGCAAAACCATCAGTTATTGGGAATGTTTCCCTGAGTAATTCCATTAACACTTATCTCTGGTTTGATTCATTGTGTGTCATTTGGAGACATTTCATCACGCTTTTCTTTAATATCACCAAGGTTGGCTCTGGAGTAAAATAACAGTGGATGGCTGAGATCCACAGCTATAAATCTATCCTTAATTCTCTTCCTCTCTCACTCCGGTCTTCTTCCTGTGCAGCTGAGATGATAGTTGACAATTTAATTGAAGAATTGCTAAGGGAAGAGAATATGAATTAGATTTGCCTGCTTTTGTGCTTTGTTTTTCCACTAAATGTCGGATGCACACCCCCAGACAACCTTTGTGTTTCATGGACCTCTGATTGGATGACTATCAGATTGTCCTTTTAGAGTCCCACCTACACGCAAGCGGGGAATTGGTAGTGACAAGTTATCAGGCGTCAAATGATGTCTGTAATAGTGGATTAACCATTGACATGGCCTTTCATGAACAGCCAAGAGGGGACTGACATTGTATTTAATGAAAGATTCTATCTGCTTCTGCCGTGACTTACTCTGACTTAACGCTAACTTTAAGAGGTGGCCATTAAGCTGTCATAAATATCTTATTACTGCTTGTGATTTTCTATTTTGATGGGCAAGGTGCATCAAAGGTGCATGTTTCATAGACTTCATCTGAGCAGTCTCATTTTACAGTAATCCTAACACTACAGATTTAAAAATTTTATGTAAATTAAACAAAGACTGATTTAAATGCTTTCATATCAAGCATGTGCAGATATACCAGCGTGCTGTCCAAACAACTACGTTGCAGTTGTTATGGCTGAGATTTTGTTTTTTTTGTCAACAGCATTCAGCACCCATTTTACAGTCCACCTTCTGCAGTGCAATAGCCTGTAATTTAGGAGAGGCAGTAGCTGACAGCAAGGGCTTCTGCAGACCATTATTTATTCAAGATGGAAGAAAAACATCTGCAAAAATGAGACAAAAAATGACTGAAGGCAAAGTCATTCTGCGCTCAACGAAATCAAGGACAAATCTCATGAAGAAGAGGATATGGTCACATTATATTCAACATTGTTCCTTCACTGCTGGGCAGCATTAAGTTTTAATACCTCGCTGAAAGGAATAATTTGACATTTTTGAAAATCCACATGTTCACTGCAAGGAAACCTTGTAGTGAAATGACCAAATGTAGTCATTGTTGGCAGGTGTAATGTGACCTGAAGCTTCAGTCAGCTTGCAGATTTGATATATTGTCTTTTTAATATTCACTTGCAGCTTAGGGTAGTCATTTGAGTGAAAAAATGAAAACTGTATTGTCTGCTGTTCATATCATGCAAATATCTGTTCCAACCATAGTTAGCAAATGCAGTTTCCTAGCTGTGGACTAGACATGAAGCGTATCTAACCGGTGTTGCAACAACAAGAATCATCTTAAAGATGGTCAGTTCACTTCAGTGGGTTTTACTCGCAAGCTAGTAGAAATAAATGGCCAAACAATCAGCTGTCTTAACAATCGTTATTTATTTTTTGCTGCACTAACAAAAGTTATTCATGATACCATTCCTGAACTCAGGAATCCAAACACTTTACCGAAGTACCGAAAGCAGTTCAGTCAAAATCAATGCACATCGATGCTAACAGCTCTCATATTTTAACAACTTTAAAGTAAAAGAATATAATAAAAATAAGTATGCGGCAGTTCTTTTATTGCAGTAGGGACAGAAAATGTTTCAGACTGTAGGCTCAGCTGTTTTTAACACAACCTGGCCAAGTCATTTTTATCTATAAAAAGTGTAAAACCCTTTTGTTTTAGCTATTCTGAGTTACTCTGATGTGTTTAGATTTGAATATCAACTTTGATTAATGCGATTTATTCTTTTTAATTTCATTCAGACATTTTCACTCACATGTTGTTGTGACCACTTTTAAAACTCTTGAAACATTTCAGCTTTCACTACTGTGGGAAATTCTCTAAAAAGCATCTTTATACCAGTTCTGTCTGTAGCAGTCAATAGCATTATTCATATATAGTAGGTACCTCTGGGTAATACATTAGTATTTCTTAACATTATGTGATTTACTGCATAAAAATACATGCAGTCAGTAGGGGTGCATTAACTGATTCAGTTTTCAGTTTACAAGAAAAACATGTGTCAACTCAAAATTTGAAAGTATTATAATTTTTATGTAAAACTGCAGGAATAAAAGTGCTTGTAATGCATTATAGTGCAAAATTAACTCTTGAATGAAAGCCCTGCTTTGGTCAGTGAATCACATAAAGCCACAAACAAAAAGCTAGCAGGCATACACATGTTTTCCTTAGCTCATTTTATTCCAATATCCACTGTTCCCCTGAATGCAATTTACAGACGGCATGCTCATCGTTGTCTAGGGAAGATTCCATTTGACACCAGATATTGTGCTTAGGTTGCAATGGGACAGAGCTTGACATTTTATTTTCCTTATACAATCCCCCCCTTCCAGAAAACACGTTGACTGGAAAACTGTCTCTGCAGGCACCCAGGTCCTCCATGAAGATTTTTCTTTTCATTTCTTTCTTTCTTTCTTTCTTTCTTTCTTTCTTTCTTTCTTTCTTTCTTTCTTTCTTTCTTTCTTTCTTTCTTTCTTCAAGAAGGTTGTAGGAACTTTTCAATCATTGCTGGCAAAGAACTTCAATTACCTGTAGATTCTGACTTGTGAAGGCCGTGCACGGATTTCTTGACGTCTGAAATGTTTTTCAGTGGGGAACATGAAGGTAGCACAACATCAGTAAGCAGCTACTCTCACAGCAAAGGGAATATGAGTTTAACGTAGTTTCATTCCGCTTCTTACCCTAGATATGTAGTAATTACTACCAAATATTCTACACAAAACAGTTGAAGCAATAATACAAGTTACATTTCACACTTAATTGTGCTCACATTACGCTCCAGGACATCCTCGTTTCTGCGGTAGTTAAATGCAATGTCAGTGCCACATCTCACGGTGATATCCTTAGGTCTAAGTGGCAACATTGATATTTTGCATTAAACTATATTACAAATGATACATACCACCCCCAACACACACACACACACTCACTTCACTGTGTTCTTCCTGGTTCTTCCTGCTCTTTTTGAGGCATACTCATGATCCTGTTTTTCAGTATGTGATAGAAATATGGCAACATTAGACAGCATCACTTTCTCTGGGACCTAATCCCTGCCTCGCTGAAAGCTGTTTATATAATTACCCATTCTCTCTAAAAGATGGGATGAGGGAGCCCTGTGCCTATGTGCATAAAAGAGGGGTAGAGTCTGTGTGCGTGTGAGAGAGCGAATGAGAGACAGGGGGGTGACTTGGCTTAAACAGAGGAGTTAAATATATGGAATCAAACAAATAGACAGTCAGCACTGGGACCAAAGTTAATGGTATTTTGTACCACTGGGTATCTCAGATTGCAGTGAGAGTAAAAAAGGAAAAGAAAACAAAGCCATTACTGCTGAACATAATTTAATAATGTAGTATAATAAATATTTGAGGAGACTTATTCTGTCACCATTCAAACTGTGTAGGGAACATCATTACGCTATCAGTGATGAATATGCTTTAGTGAATAGATGGGAAAATGATGATTGAAATTCATGTTAAATCCCAAAATGCAATTTCAGAAACTATCTGGTGGAAAATCTACTGCGTGATATATAAATCAATAGTCATATTAAGCAAACATTTTTACTATGATTTACAGTTTTAGATGCTCCCTGCTGTGGCTCAAAATAGCACCACCTTCATTTTTTGGAATGTGAATGCTTATTCAAGATATGCATCTGTGCTTTGACCTCAAATTGGATTTGTAGCTTATGGATTATGATATTTTATTTAATACGTTCTGTGAAAATGTTGCATGGGTGTTTCTGGAGGGCTCAGTTTGTAAGGAGGGACCTGATAACAAGGACATTGGGAAAATGTTTGCTAAAGGTAGCAAGATTTGCTCATAATGTCTCTCTTAGTTAATGGTAAATCATGACATTTGTATGATGACAAAACATTTCTTCAAATGTATTTATAAAATTCATAATCTAGCAATCATTTAAAAAATGAAATATTTTAGTACTGTAAATCCCTGTGTCACTAAAAATAAGTACTAATCTAATGGTATGACATTAGACTACGCATTCTTCTGCTGTTGTAAGGGATACAGAACGACTGTGGAGCAGCGATTCACCGTAGCAGTGCTGCTGTAGATATGTAAAGTAACATTTCTGCAGGTTGCACCAGATCAAACCGGCATGTCAAATTTTGACTTGTTCACGATAACTGGATCAAAAAGAGAAAACATCTCAAAAACTAACAGTGCTGGCAACACACCACGATCACGGCAGGCTGCTAAAAATCACACTGTTCAGACTGATGACAATAGAAACCCTCAGCAGCAATGAGATGTCAGAGAGCTGCCAGCATGGCCTTTTCCCTACTGCTATCCTACATCCAATCGTGTTTTCCGGTAATAATAATTAGCCCTCATAAATAGACCTTAAACTTGCTTTTGCTTCACTTCAGAATACCTTGTCACTCCTCTGTGCCTTAGAACAGAATTTCATCTTTTTGTTGGTCTGCTTGGACTGCTATCCACACTGCTTATTGCAGCTGTGTGCCTTCATACATTGCCAAAAACTGAGTAATAAGATATAAAAACTGTCTTCTGCAGACAGTCTGTGTTTCACATCGTGCTTTTCTTGTGATATATTTATTTCCTACACTTCTTCCTATTCATGAACCCTGCTGTCACCTCCCAAAGCCAACTTTTCAATCAACCTACCTACTCATAGCATAATTACTGTCTATCACACAAGCATGTCTACGTGGGTTGCATACCCAAAATTCTTCACTCCATGTAGCCAAATACCCACACAAATGTTGTACCACGAATTCCACTTAAGAGTTTTTTTTAACTGGCCACATAAATTCAAGGCATTCCATAATAATGAAGAACATCATCCATATTTGAAAACAGAGTTAAACAACAATATTATCTAACATGAGCGGAGAACTATCCACCGTGTAGAGGTCACAGAATACAATATGAAACTATAGACAGTTCAAGCAGATGCAGATGTTGTTTGTAGCAGAATGGATATGTAGACTGCAAACGCGATCTTTCAGTGAAGCAAAGAAATGTCAGGATCACACAAAATAAAACACTGATCGCATGAGGTGTTGATATGGACCTAATCAAAGTGACTGAAAGTGGCCAAGCACACAAACATGGTCCTTTGATCTAAGGCAGGCTTTCTTTCTGCCCCTACTATTGAGATTAAGGAAAATTAGATTGCTTTCATGCCTTTGCAAATATCTTCATGTTAGGAATTAATTTTCCCTTGGCCCAAGATGCAATGAATAATAAATTGGCTGAAAAGTTCCCCATCTGTGAAGAAGAGTAGGAGCATGAATCTCTTGAGGGGAAACTTTAAGACTATAAACTCTTTCTGACTGGGTGTCTAAAAACTGTTTATTTCAGACTTTTCAAAAGTCTAGACTGACTAGTGCTGCTATTACCTGTTGAAAGTATCAAAAAAGGAACATTGCATGACTTAGTTATTCTGGTCGACATAATGTTTGCACATAGTAGTCGAAGTGGAAAGCCTCGTGGAAAAATTACTTTGTAAATATGCCTTTAATTGTGTTTTATTTTTCCTCAGGATGATGCAAATTATCCAGTGAATCACTCATTCTATATGCAGGCTGGATTACACAGGCCTTTGTTAGCTTGTTAAGTGGGCCTGGTGGTCAAAATGGATTTCACATTTTAATGGGCTTATAGAACCACTGGGCAGTTTGTTTTCCCACTGTAACCCACCCGTTGTATGTGCTAACTGGGATGCTTCTTAACGCAGTGCTTTTTATGATGGGGTGTAATTACTGTTAATTTGCCCCAAATAAGAGTGACCTCTTGTGTTTGTTGCACTCCCTTCCTAATAGGCTCTATTCCAGAACAATGAAAGAGTCCGACTACCGCGAAACAGCAGAGGATGGGGTGGATAGCATTGCATATAACAGAAGCCAAGAAGATAACAGTGAAATATTACTGTTATTGAACTTCATCTAGCATTTTGTTCTGCACTATCAATAATGATGATATAAAAATTACTGATGCCTTTGTTACCTCTACCAACAGAACTTCTCATACAGCAGCTTGGCGAGCTTTAAATGGCAGACCATTGATTTTCCATTGTGTACAGATGGAGATGACAGTCAACCAGGTAAACAAACGCACAGCCATGACAGCAGCTATGGGAAATACCAGTTTTCTTTCCTTCTTCTTTACGTTTCCTTTTTTTTTATCTTCTTGAAGCAGACAAATTGTCTAAATATTATTCAATATTACCTCTGTTGCTCCATACACTTTCTCCTATCTCTACTTTCTCTGACACAAATGTAAAGTTTTGCAATGTCAGCACACTGAGCTAAACTGTTAATTTTATGGTTTTTTGCTTTCTCTAAGAGCGACCCCTCATTTTACTCGTTTGCTTTGTTGTCACATACTCACCTTCCGTTGAATATGTGTCTAGTGCCTATTTGCAGCAAGAGTCACCTCGTACTTGGGCCCATCTGTCATGTAGACTTTTTCATAACTTCAGTGTATTAATGTATTTAAGCAGCATTTAAACAATGCAAACACACTACCTGAGACACACGCATGTGTTCATGATCATTTAAACTTTGTATTTTCTCTCAGAAATTCAGATGTTTTAACAATTAAACATATACAAGAAAACATGTCGGGTGAGGATGCAGTCTTAATGGGAAATTGTATTGTCACACATATTCATGTTGGAAACCCATCTGTAAATGTGCGTCTTTTGCAAATAAGAAATGTTAGATTCATTTTGTGCCTTATTGACAGATTACAAGTCTCAAGTAAACCATCTATAATTGATTTAATAAGGATGACTTCTAACTTTGAACATTTTGAAGAGAAATGCATTGCAGAGTTTCTATGAATTTGATCTTCAGTGAGTGTAATCTCAGTTTGTGTGTCACTGCTCTGCAGGGTGTGACTTGACAGAGTGAAACATCTGTGGCTTCCATCGGTGCTCCTGACATGACTTTGTGTCTGTGTGGTTTAATCATTGCAATCTCCTACCCCCCATCCTGTGGTGACTCATCCTGTCTGACTGAGAACTTCTCCTCACCCAAATTGCAGCACTACACTAGCACGTAATTCCCTCTTGGAAAAAGCAGATCAAAATGTTTTCTGCTGTATGATATTTTTATCCACCATCCAGCCAGAGTTGCAATTATAGCAAATATTCATACAATCAATTAAAGCCTCCTGTTAACCGTCAGATTGCAGCAGGAGGCACTCTTTTGACATAGCGCAATGTTTAAACCGTGGCAGTGACTGCTGACCACTACAAACTAGAATAATCATGTCACAGGGTGTTAAGCACAGAGGAGCTTCATGTTTCAGGCTGTATTTAAAATAAATATAATCAAGAGGGAAAAAAAATCAGAAAAGAAGAAATAAAGAGGTGTGGTTATGATAACTAACTGGGTGACTGGCTGTTCAGTTGTTTGGCTGGGTGACTCATTAAGATGATTTCATTACAATGTTCAAGTGGTGAAGCTGAAACTAGGAACAATGTTTGATGTGGAAAATGCTGTTTTTTATGAAAAGCATCATCTCTATTTGGCATCACCTTGTAACCACCCTTCGTAAAAAAAATTAACTGAAAACCAAAACAGAGACGTGCGAGCTGCTTAAAATTTGAGATCACAATGATGGTGTTTTGCTTTTATGGGGGGATTTTTTTAGATGGAGCAGAATAGATAATTTAGGGAACAATTATGGAAAAAGAAATGTTCAAGACATACTGTAGAATTACTTGCATACAGTAAATTATAAATTCTGCTTGGTATTTGGTAATCAAGCATGGATGCTCAAATACACTTACAACATCTTTGGGTATATGAGGGTGTGAGTGATGTAAATGTCATTATCAGAGGATGTATACGATACTCTGTGGGAAAAAAATTATGTCGCAAGCTCTCATGCTTAAGATGACTTAAGTTAGCTAATTTTACTATGTTAGTTAATGAACATGCTACAATAAATACTTTATTAACAGGTATAATGTAGTATAGTATACTAATATAGTAGGTACTATTACCACTTCCACTACTACTACTACAGTCGATCCCATTTGTAACCAATGTAACATGGCATTGGCTGAAAAAATATAAAAAACACAATACATACATAATATTAAAAAAACAACGGCACAGAAACCAAAAAGGTGAATAAAGTAAAGTATTATTATTATTATTATTATATTGGCTCTAAACATAAAATGAAAAAGAGTCCGAGAATACCTCATAACTTCAAAGTGGAAAGGATTAGAAATACTGTACAGTGAAAATGCCTGACGTCTGTCTGCTGTGCAAAAGCAATTTTTCAGTTCTAGGCTAACAAAGTCTAATTGCAGTTGAAAATGACCCAGGCACTGTCAGACTGTTTATTGAGCAACTAATCTGTGCTGCTGCTTCTTGCCTGAGGCCACAGAAATTAGTGGGACTTGATCAATGTCCCATCACTAGCTTGAGTCTCTGAACCACACATACAGTATGCAAAGCCCTCCACTGAAAACATGCTGAAAAGGGTCTTCATTAATCAATCCCATTAATGCAAGAGTGGGCTGGAGTGGGGATACACTGAAACAACCCAGGATATGGTAGTCACAGAGTGAGGTACTTAAAGCAATTCTCTTTGAAGTTCTGTGCTTGGTGTAAGTTTCAGTCTTATCTGTGAATGAAATATTAACCTCCAGACTGTTGGCTAAGTGTTTCATAAATATTGCATAGTGTAGAAGAAGTAATTGGCTCCCCCATCTATAATGGTTGTCACCCTGGCCCACAGAAAAGTGAATGGCTATGCGGAAGATGGTGGCAAAGCTCATAATAGAATTTCACAGATCTCACTTGAATTATGTCCTGAGAAAGTCACTTACTGGCTGCTTGTTTGTAACTGTACAATTATTTTTTCATATCGTGTCTGGGAAAAATCATTACATGTATTTATGACAGCTCAATAATGTATCTATCATCCAAATTTTCCAAACTATTTAGCTTATATTGAAGTTTTGTTTTCAGTCAATTTGTGGGAAGAAGTGTCAGCATTTTAAAATGTTGATAATACATTTAGGAACCAAACAGATTCTATTAGCCTGGCACAGCACACATGGTAAATGTGTTCTTGCCTCCCTTTCAATAGCTCAGTTACTCTGACTTGTTTATCTAACAGTGGGGATCAATATTTCTAATGAAAGGGGTATTTCAGTCATGTCAAAGCTTGAGGAGGTTCTTTCTTCATATAAATCACACCTTTACTGGCCCACATTTAAGAGATGAGGTCTTGAGAGATTAGCAAGCTTGGTGAAAATATCAGACAGAATTCTCAATATATGTTCTGATCTTGTCGGTTTACATTGTAGCAAGATTTTTCAGAGCTTAGCTGAAAACCTTGCTACAGTGTCTGGAGAGATACCCATTACTTGTCAACTGAATAACAAAAAATCAATCTGAAACTATTTTTTTAATAAGTCAAAGACATTTGAAATAAGTTTTTAACAAAAATATTAAATTTTATAGAGTTTATTCTTCTCAACCAAATTTATTTTCTGAGTTAAAATATGAAAATCCTGAGGTATTGTTATGTATTCTGCTTCGGCTCTGCGATCTCTTTTATGAAAAAGGCATCAGCACAGCAGTGCTGTGTTGACATGTACAAACTCTGCATGACTACGCAGTTTTGTAACCAAGGGGCGATGGTCTGAACTTTGGATGGAGGGGATTATGGAGCTGGGCTCAAATTTCAGTCGTAAGAAAGGCTCATCAGTGTCAAGCTGTCCGCTGTTGAGAGCGGGAGTAAGAGCTCATCCTTCTGTGGAGAATTTTGGATGCCACATTCAGCTCTGTCTTTTATCTTGCCGCTTGCAGATGCCTCAGTCCACGTGAGGATGGCTATCTGGGATTTGGGTCTAATACAATTTGTCTTCACACATTCAGACTTTATATGTGTTTCTGTGTGTTTTATCATGGATGTAACACATGTTTGTAAAAACCTTTTCTGATGCCATTAATTTTCTTGAAGGCCAAGCTAATTGCCTACAAATTCAAAATGAATAACTAATAATAATGAAAATATTAATAATAATAATGTTTATTTACATTTTTTTTTAAACTTAATTGCAAAACGGCTTAAAAAGGCTTTCTGAAATCCGGATAAGAGTACACACAGTAAACTTAGTCCCTGCAGAGAGTGAATTGGATTCGATGCGATCAACAGACTGTGATATAGGGAAGATGTGGTATCAACTGATCTCTCGCTAAATGCTATGAAAAATCCTGTCTGTGTGAATGACCTGCAGGACACACATCTAGTAAACAACTTTGTGCCTTTGTCCTCACAGACACAGACTTGTCTGTCCAGTCTGCACCACGCCATTGCTGTTCTGTTAAATCTTGCAGTACATCTTTTATATTTGCAGCCTGATGTCAGCTCAGATTAACCTCGAGTGGAATCAGTCAGTGCAATTACTTCACTGTGTTCCTGACAGAATGTGAATACATTCATAAGCAGAGAGGCATCCCATTTGATAGTTGCCATCATGGGTATTGACCAGTCTACTCTACTGTACCTCAAAGAAAATCTGAGAAGTCTCTTACTTTGTGCTTAAGTGGAATCTGTTATTTGTTTTGGAGTGCATCTTGAAACACTTAATCCCTTTCCCCACAAGTTGAGTTCTACAGGGCACGAATGAGGAGCTGTGGTGAAAGCATCTTCCCACTCTGCTATTCCAGCATGCTCCAGGGCAAACTCCAAGCTTCCCCACATGACAAAAAAAATCTTGAAAGATATAAAGACATCACCACTTAACGGTTTCCAAGAATTCACTCCAGCTTCCTAACCGGAAAGAATAATGGATAATAATGTGTAAAGAAACATCTTTTATTCCATTTGAAATTGAATTGATTTTGAAATTTTTTTTTTGTCACAGTTGATGCTATCTGCTGCCACAGATTTACTCCAGTAAAAGATAATGATTGAGTTCATGTTCAAATCTAGTATTTCTGTTTCAGATCTTGATTTAATATTCTTTGATGATTGTTATTCCTGGTTTTGGTTATCTTTCGTTTCCTGGTTTCCTTCCTTGGTATTTTTCTTTACTTGTGTTTAATGTCTGTTCTCATGTTTTCTCTGTGCCTGTCCTGGTCCCATGTCTCGTGTCTAGTCACCCTTGTCTCTATGATCCCTCTGTTCCTGAGTCAGTCATGTCTAGGTGTGAAGCTCGTGTCTCCGAGTCTGTATCTTTGCGCATGTGTCGTGCTTCCTGTTTTACTTTGACAGTCCTTGTCCTATGCAGTGTTGGGGAGTAACGGAATACATGTAACGCCGTCATGTATTTAAAATACAAAATATGAGTAACTGTATTCTGTTACAGTTACCGTTTAAAAAGGTGGTATTTGGAATACAGTTACTTTGTTGAAATAAATGGATTACACGGCGGTATTTTCCTGTTTCATATTGTGGCGGGTCAGGCCTGTTTGGGTTTTGTTTGACAGCTACGTTCTGTTGTTCCAGGCGTTACGGTTGCCATGGTGACGGGCTCTCTCTGCGGCTGTGTGTTTCCTGGGTGAGAGAGCGCTTTTTTGATGTTGTTGTTGTTGTGCTAAGCTAATAGGCCTAAAGAATGTAGCCTTATGGGCAGTGTAGTCCGTGCTGCAGGGAGAATGGACTGCCAGACCCGTTATGTGTCTGTGAGCGCGAAGAGGGAGAAAAATGTGAGTGGAAAAGTATGAGCTGTCATCGAGCAAAAACGGGAGCTGGAAGCATGTAAATATAATAATAACCACTGCAGCCAAGAAGAGTGCCTGACGAGCCCAGTTGTAAGTAAGCTATTAAGACTCGACTGTACGCTGTGTTCGTGTTTTCCTCCGAAAGAATAAGTTCAGTTGGAGCAGCCTTTCAACGCCTCTCTCTGTCTCTATTTTTCGGCTATGAGCCCGACACGGAACCTGACGTATTAGCCAGAGGTCCCTTTACTATGGTTCGGAGCCGCGGGCCTTCAGTAATAATAATAAATCACACAGCAATAGTACATTCATGTAGTTGTAAAAAGCATGATAATAATCCAAAGTATTGAGAATACGTTACTCTCATTGAGTAACGTAACGGAATACGTTACAAAATACATTTTGGGGCATGTATTCTGTAATACATTTTAAAAGTAACCTTCCCAACACTGGTCCTATGTCAGTGTATTCTGCTTTGCTTCCTTTGTCTCGTTATGTCTGATTTGTCCAGCTGTGTTACCACCTGTTCCCCGTCCTCTCTTTGTCCTGCTTGTGTATTTAAGCCCTGTGTTTTTCTCTGTCTGTTGTTGTGTTGTACCAGTCCTGTGCTATGGTTTTCCTAGGTGCTTCTGGTATTGTTTAGTTTGCTTACTTGTATTTTGTGTTCAAGTTTTCTCCAGCAATAAAGCTGCCACTTTTAGTTAATCACCCTGTCTCCGAGCATTTTGGGCCTATCCTGCCTGCCACAGCATACACCTTGACATAAACTTAAAACTGTTATAGTAAAATGAAGCATTAGATTTCTTGGAGTTGGTAGGTGTGCTAAAGACAAAGAAAGGAAGAATTATAAGTAATAAGCATTATAGCACAAGGAGCATACTCATAAACATAATCTTAGTTTTTTTTTTTTTTTAAGTTTGCATTAGCTCCCCTTTTAAAAGACTCACTCTTTACTTAAAACACGATATAGCTTATTAGGAAAGAAATTAAGGTATAACATTAAATTGAAATATAAGGGACCCTTGCTCCATTATCTAATATTTCTAAATGTTCCAGGGTTTTTGATCATTTTTATTCCATAAACAGTTTTTCAGATGTAAATGCAATGCACTCAGATGCAACTATTAGTCTGAACAAGTTATAGTATGGTGGACAAAAGTGTAGGCTTGAGAGGTAGGTGCTAAAATGTGTGTGATTACAAGGAAATAGTTGACTGAGTTTAAATGCTCATTCTATTTGACAATACAGGGCCACCAATTTAAAAGGTTGCATATTAACTACATGTTATAATGCAATTGTGCTTTCCACCATAAGGTGAGGTGAGGATATCAGCAGATTTAATACAACAAAGTGATAACATTCTCTTTAAGCTCAATGCTTTTATTGATTTCATTCAATTCTGTCCCACTCAGTGGTTATATAATCTGGCAACTGGGCAGAGGTTAGTCAGGACGTCATTACTGCCTGCTTCCCCTGGCTGGAGAGTATTTAGTCAGATCTTAGATCGGTTGTTTCTTCATGGTTAGTCAACAACTATTTGCTATCTAGCAAGCTTACTTCTCAGCTCTCTCTTATGTTGTGCGTGTCTCTGAACTAGCTGACCGTG
>NW_005187444.1:839788-841684 GCF_000239375.1 Pundamilia nyererei | reverse complement strand
TAAATGAAAAGAACAAATTAGACTACACTACTGAAACCTTCTGCTGCTGTTTTTAAAGTTTCCATGTTACCAGGCTGTAGAGATTTAAACCGTTTTAGATCCATTACACTCACAGTCTTAAATGTTAAAATCTCAAAGGACAGCATTATATTTTTGATATTAACAGTAACTCTGGGCTTCTGTGGAGTGTGTAGCTGATCTCATTGCTGTCTAAAAATGGATAAAAAAAAACCATAAGATGTGCTGAATCCTTCAATAACCCAGACTATTAGAGTAACAGGTGTGTAGCATCGCTAACTAGCTAGCAACAAGCCTCCAACACAGTGCGTATGCTAGCGGCTAATCTAACTAACGAATTAACAACAGAGCGATTTTAGAATAAGATGATAAGCTATGTGTCTTTTTTTATAACAGTGACATGGTTGTTTTTACCTTAATTTAACGAGTAGTCAGTTGCGGTAAACCAGCAAAAAACTCGAGCTGCCGGGCTACGTAAAAAGTGTAGAGGGGTGTGTTTGCGGTCACGTCCAGCAGGTATGTGGGTGGGAGTGTTACACAGTCGCTCCACCTCAAGTCACTACTGCGCAGACTCTGGCTCCAAATTTGCAAGATGGCAGCCTCCACAAGCGGGATATTTTGGCTTCATTTTTGCACAATGGTAGGAGGCGGTGTCGCGTCGTCCATCTTTTATACAGTCATTGGGTGAGACATGACAACACCGCCACCTGCAGGAAGATTTTCTCTCTGTCTGGTACCTTGTGTTCTGATACCTGACAACTGAGACCTGACAATTTTTTGTCTGATACCTGACAACTTTTTTCCTGACAACTGAGACCTGACTATTTTTTGTCTGATACCTGACAACTGTTTTCTTGAGAACTGAGACCTGACATTTTTTTGTCTGATACCTGACTACTTTTTTTTTTAGACCTGACGATGTCCTAAAATGTACACCGTACATAACCAATAAATATAAAGACAATAGTAGCTGTTAGGGACGATCGTGGCTCAAGAGTTGGCAGTTTGTCTTGTAATCGGAAGGTTGCTGGTTCAAGCCTCGGCTCCGACAGTCTTGGTCATTGTGTCCTTGGGCAAGACACTCCACCCGTTGCCTACTGGTGGTGGTCAGAGGGCATCAGTGTCCGGCAGCCTCGCCTCTGTCAGTGCGCCCAAGGGCAGCTGTGGCTACAATGTAGCTTGCCATCACTAGTGTGTGAATGGGTGGATGACTGAATGTAGTGTAAAGCGCTTTGGGGTCCATAGGGACTAAGTAAAGCGCTATACAAATACAGGTCATTTACTATTTCTTTTTTTTTTCTTTTTTACAATTGTAGCTGAAGACTTCCTGTCTTACAGGATTGATACAAATCATCATGATTTGTGTCCATAAAAATGTTTAGAAATACTGGCAACTAAGAATTAAATGAATGAACTGAACAGTGAGATGTACTGACAATTATTTAAGTTGTAATCTTTAACTGCTACTCATTCAGGATTTTTTGACAACAGAACAAATGGCTGCCTCATTTTCCAAATGTTTTACGTGCTGAATGTTGGATGAGTCTGAAATAATTTAATTCACAATAATGAGATTCTGATAATGATGTGGGAAGATTTTGGTTCGGTCAGTGGGAATAAAGGTGTAGATATGTTTGGCTTTTATTTTGGTAGATATAAAATAATATGGCTCCAACAGACAATTTGACAGAAATGAACTGTCCTATTGTAAAATACAACACAATAGTATTGTTACAATATGAGCATTGGTAGCCACTAGGGTGAACACAAGTTTTCACTAAAATTTAAAGGAAGCTTCCTGTGTTGACTTGCATTGAATGCTGTCTGAACACAGTAATCAGTACAACACTAAACTACAGTATTGGGTGTGACATAAGT
>NW_005187444.1:837122-838593 GCF_000239375.1 Pundamilia nyererei | reverse complement strand
AAAATGAGAAAATAAGTCAAAATATAAGGTTGCTGTTGTTATATTTTTAACACCAGCTTCATAGTTGAGAGAGACACTTTGCTAAAAGCACTCTGTATATAAAAGATGGGTGTAGCTACAGTGATGACCTCATTATCACCATCTTGGTTTTTGGAAACCATGTATCATGCACAAAGAGGGAATCTGAGTGAAAAACTAGTGAACACTGCATGCTTGCAAGATAGAAACTTGTCATCGCAAAGCAGCAATGCCAATAATAGGTCTTCTACTCCAGGTGGGCCAATGATATGGAAGCTGAACAACATCCTGTATTTAAAAAAGGCATGAATCTAACAATAAAGTCTATAATTCCATTTACTTTGGTATTAAATAATGGAAGAAGTAGGGTTATTTTCTCATATACCTTTATAAAATTATGAGGAGTCTTCCCTGTTAGTAAATAGGAAGAACACAAGTTTGCGACACTTTGCAATTGCCTCATTTTTTTTAGACTCGGAGGCTATGTCCAACTTTTATTTACAGTCTGTGTTTGCAACATGATTGTATATGGTTGTTATAGCAATTCTAAATTTGAACAAGAAAGTTTATTTAAAATTAAAAATTATTCCTAAGTGGTATTTCAAAATTAAAACGAGGAGTATACCATTGAGTGGAAGACCATCCATTCCCTTCCACTTATCCTTGTCAGGGTCGCAGGAGGGAGCTGGAACCTATTCCAGCTACCACATGGCGAGATGCGGGGTACACCCTGCACAAGTCACTAGTCTGACACAGTGCTAGCACAACTATGAGCAATTTAGCAATTAACCTAACCCCACTAACTACATGGCGGAGAGAACCACACCTAAAGGCCCTGGCTAGGTGATGGGATCAAACTCAGTACCTTCTTGCTGTGAGGCACCAGTGCTTATAACCGTGAAAGTGGAAGACCTATACATTCACAGCTGAAAATACACATCTGAATAAACATTGCAATGTAATACAATAGAAATATATTTTAAAAAACATGAATACATTTACATGAACATCCAGCTGTCTCACTTTCATCGCCGGTCTTTCAGCAAATCTCTAGGTCTTATCACAGGCTTCACACACTACTTTGAAAACCTCCAAACTGTGTCACATTTATTGTGCTGGAGGGCATTTAAAGATTACTCCTCACATGCTATATAAAGTCCACTTAATGTATAGCAACACAGATGGTGTAACATTCTTGCAAAGCCAAACAGGGTCCAAAGGTTACATTTTAAATTTAGCGCTAGCAGAGTGTGATACCATCTTCGGTAGTTAAGTGAATATATTCAGTATGCAGTTATTATTGAATGAAATAGCTGGATAGTTGAATTCATGCCTTTAGGGGTTTTCTCAAACTACTTTTATGTATGAGCAGTAATTGCTAAAAATGGACTAATATAAGTAAAGACAAGAAACAAATTATTGAATTATCAATGTTAAGACAAATGGCCAAAAA
>NW_005187444.1:832945-835508 GCF_000239375.1 Pundamilia nyererei | reverse complement strand
TGTGTTTATGTAGCTTTAGAGAAGGGTGTTGTGTTTGGACATTGGGGGACCTGGTGGTAACGTTTGTGACATGTGTTTTAGCATTTGAGAAAAACTGTAATTGATTTGCTTCCGACTAAATGGAAATTCATCAATAGACTGTTAAAGACAGCTAAACCTGTTACGCTTTGCAACTAGATTTAGGCATAATTTATTGATGAGGCAATCTGGCAGAGACTGGATGTGAGGGTCTGACTTTAAATACTTTACTTGTTTGATTAGAAGGCGCATAAGTAAATATGTGCCAGCCGAGCACTGGGTAGAAATATTGAGTAGCTATTGCTGTGTATTGTTCAGTCTTAGTGAGAGAGACAGAGTGAAAAAGGAAAGGACACTCGAGCGGGCACTGAAGGCCTAATGACGATACCATACCTTTCCCTTTGGAATACTCTGGGGATACTGATTCATGCACCCAGACATGAAGTTGAATCCTTTAAAGACAATTTTTCTGATCAATAATTTTAGCGGCAATATTCTTGTTCCCGAGTGTGTCACAGACCTTTCCTGTCTTTGGCATTTGTATGTCTTTTGTTAGTTTTTATAACAGTATTGATCGGTAGTGCTCATTTGCACTACATATGTATTTAAAAGACTGTGGGCACACTGTAGCTTTCAGAATCAAACAACTAGTTATTATTTTTCCTTACTTTGCTCATAACAATCACGGTATATCCTCCCAGTCCCTGTAATTGTAGCTCCTCATAATCCTGAATGGCATGTTCACTCTGGAAAGCAAAAACGTCAATTTTCCATACCTCAAGCACTGAAATACATAACATTACTCAAACACGAGTGCCACCAAGTTGCTGTGTACCCCCCACTGCAAAAAGAGAATTTAATTAAGTGCTTAAATATTCAATCACCCCTCTCATTACTTAAACTAAGAGCCTCTCTGTTTGGATTTGACAAAGAGCCAGGGCACATAGTGCATGCCTGGTAGTCAAAGATAGTAGTGAGTTGCCACCATTCACCCGAGACCCAGGGCTTTTCCCGAGAACAGGAGGCATAACACCAGAGCAATTGGAACTTCCTGCTATTAACCATGAATTTGGTATGAAATAAACGTCCTTGCTTGTTAATGTAAATGAAAATTATATGTTGCAAAGATGTTGCACCTAAAGTCTGAAGTAGTTTCATCACCCTTGCCCGTCATATTAAATGGATAAATTAAAAGGGGTGCAGCTCACCATTAATTATAACTTAATCCTTTAAGACACTGTTTTTAGATATGTGAATTTGTGATGGTAAAAAGATCAAAGATGGAAAAATTGAAGTGTCGTTGGCGATTTATGGGTATTACGCGCTAAAAATAAATTGCACTACAGTAGTATTAGTAGCTTAATATGTTGCAGAAAGATGAATCTGTTGGGAAGTGCTGTTCTTGTGATAGCATGTCCTCCAAATGCTAAAGTTTAATAAGAATGTCTTGTATCATAAAAAGCTATGTATGCGTACAGAATATATATACACACATACAAGCTGGTGCAGCATACCTTCAGAACTTCCCGCAAAAGTCCATGATGGCATCAAATGATACAATAAAGGATATATGACTTGTCATATATAATATGTCAGCTAAGTGTGCTCTACCAGTATGTAGAGAAAATGCCCTTTTTTTTTTTTTTTAAGATTTTCACCTCTGTTTCTATGTGTTAAATCTCCGAAATGGTAAGACCTTTTCTGGGGCTGTTAGCATTTTGAAGAAGTGCCTATTATGCAATGTGTTTACGCTCAGGGGGCTTCTCCTCGCTTCCTCTGAGTTTTCATTAGCTTGGAGGGAGCCAGAAGAATATGAGAAAGGTCTGAAAAGTGAATACTGAGCTCTGTGGTTCCTTGATGGCCAGGAGCTTGTAATTTCCTAGAGAAGCCAAGCTGATATTTTCATTTTTGTTTTAGATTTATGGTCGCTGAACTGTGTCGAGATCATGTCACCTGGTTGGAAATGGCTCAGAATCAGAGGCCCAAAACTAATCTTGATTTTGTTACCAACTTAATTGCATTTTATTTGTAAGTATTTGTTTTTCACATGCATCCCCAGCTTTGCTTGCGCCCCAAAGAATTAGGTAGATTATACATGTTGTGTTCATTCAGTGGATGAAAGACTCCTCAAAGTTTCTTAAGCTCTACTGTAGATTCTGTTGAAAATCACGATTTTAAGGCACACATCTGCGCACACTTTGAATATTTATCCGAATATATGTGGCTGTTTGATTTTATACTAAGTCTACTTTCTTTAAAAATATTTTTGACCTTTTTCAGCTTTATTTGATAGACACAATAAAGAAAGGACAGGAAAACAGGGGCAGAGAGAGAAGGGGGAAGACATGCGGCAAAGGGCTGCGGGTGGGGCTTGAAACTGGGCCGGCCGCTCTCAGCCCTATGGCATGTGGTCGCCTGCTCAACGAACTGAGCTAAACCGGTGCCCCATTCTAAGTCTAAATTGTTAAAACACAAAAGCCAATCCTGTAACCCAAATGACCAGTAGTCTAAACACATTTACTAAATGTAGCCACCATATTCCAGT
>NW_005187444.1:826004-832123 GCF_000239375.1 Pundamilia nyererei | reverse complement strand
TGTGTATAGTGTTTACAGTTTTGACAGCTTCGAGCTGCTCTTTTGGTGTGAAAGTTTGAATTTTGCAGTGGGAAGGTGTGGTTGTGTTTATGTAGCTTTAGAAAAGGGTGTTGTGTTTGGACATTGGGGGACCTGGTGGTAACGTTTGTGACATGTGTTTTAGCATTTGAGAAAAACTGTAAAATTTGAGAAAAACTGTAAATGCCAGGAGGATTGCCAGGAATTATACATCGGGGAAACCAAACAACCTTGGGCAAAGCGAATGGCACAACACAGAAGAGCTACCTTGTTAGGCCAGGACTCTGCAGTCTACGTACACCTACAGGCCAGTGGACACTCTTTCAAGGATGAGGATGTGCACATCCTGGACAGGGAGGAATGCTGGTTTGAGCGCGGAGTCAAAGAGGCCATTTATGTGAAAAGGGAAAGACCATCTCTGAATCGAGGAGGGGACCAAAGGGTCCATCTTTCGCCATTTTACAATGACAGCATTGGGGATTGCAGCCATTCCCCAACTCTCTGTGAATGGTACTCATGGCCATTGATCAGTAGTTGTTGATCAATAGTCATGAGAGTTTGCATAATTAATATTAAGGAACTGACCTCCCAGCCCATTGTTCCTTCAGTGGGCTGGTTTCAGTCATTATGCAAATGTGCTGTTTATAAGATGAAACCTGCAGTCAGCTGAGACTGAAGAAGTCACTCGGATGAGTGACGAAACGTTTCTCCCACAAAACGCTACGTCTAGATGAACAGAATCAACTTTTGGAGGTTTTTCTGCCTTAAATATCTGATCAGTGTGAATCTATGGTAAGACCCAAATTTTGCAAATTTATTCCTTTGAAAATGCTTTTTTTATGGAAAAAAAAGACATAAAATGATTTGATTAATTTCCACAAATTGAAAAATGAACCATAAAAAGTAATTATTGCTGCACTGTCATGCATTTCAAAATGTTGGCTTCTCAACATACCGCACTTTGATGACATTATAGCTGTAGCAGTTACAGTAAGCTGTACTGAGAGTTTGAGCACTGAAGCAGAAATAGGAATATTAATGTGCACCATGTGCTGTGATCTCCTAAGGCCTGTGTAGCATACAGAGAAGATATAACCCTGCTCTTTTCCTCTGCACACAAGAGGATTTTATTGTGTAATTCTGCATCAAGGATCATTGTCTTGTCCTCAGTGGTCGGAAGTACTGACATGTGTTAATACATGTAAAGCCTGTGTTAGAATTTCCATAAACCTATAGTGATGTGCAGCACAAAAGAATACAGATACCATTCATTCACAAATACATTAACTTTGATTATATACACTCTTGCATGTGTCATATCCTTGTCATATTGGAAGAAATTTAATTCGCAGTTTTAATTATTCAGGACAGTGACATTGGTTGAAGAATTAATGGGGTTGAAGACAAGAAGTGTAGAGAGTGATTAAGAATTAATAGCTTCAGGTGTTTAAGTTGAATCACATTAAAATGTGGAACTTGTGCATTAAGTACCTCACACTATTTTAGGGAGTCAGTCAGTTTCAAGTTCAAATTATTTAATAAACAATCTTAATTGAAATGATGATTTAGTCATGCCATATTTATATACAGTTACATGCGTCATATATGCTTTGATTAGTACTTTTTTGTTTTTTTTGTTTTATGACATTAAATCTCTGCTGCCAATATGACCATTTGATGTAATTTATTGGATTATGTTGAAGTAGCAAATGCAGATTTTCACAGTGATCTGACCGGTACTACAGTAAACTGTTTACCGTAGAATCTGAGCTCCCTGAGTTCCTTTTATATGTTTTTGAATCAATCTGAAAGCTAAAAACTATCATCGCCTTTCAAATGGTTTCATATTACAGTTGTCTTATCATGTCCTAGCTATTAGGGTTTGATCTAGGTTAAGTAACTTGGTTACTTAAGAGCCTGGAATTCATGTTAATAAAAAAATTAGCAAATTGGATTGCATTGGTAGGGATTATGGTAAAACCATAAAATCTTCTGGGAGCTGGTTCGAAATAGGAGGAGCCTGAAAGTTTAAGGCTCTGCCTCCCATTAAATACTCAGGAACCACAAGTAAAACAACAGTCTGAGACCGAAGTGTTCTCTTAGGGTCTTATGGTACTGTAAGGTCTGTGAGATAAGATCAGGTCTGATTATACAATGGTACCTGCAGTCGGCACCAATAATGGCCTTAACTTGGGCTGAGGATTGTCCAGTGTCTTGACGGACAGCCAATTGGATCCTCTGGCTCAGTGCTGGTGAAATTCTTTTGGGTGTTCCACTTGACTTTTTGTTCCATAACCCTCAGGATCATTTAAGATATTCCAAATGACTTTCTTATTGCGTCCCACCTCAGCAGCAAAAACGGTGAGAGACCCTGCTTATGCAGTTCAACAATCTGACCACATTGTAAAAGGGAAGATTTTTTTTGCCTTTGCCATCAGAACGTCATGACAGTGGAACTACCTGACAGAAAATGACAATGAATCCACAGTTTTGCACAGATCTGACCTTTTAAAGGCATGTGGTGCTAAACTTTTGATTAGCTGTAAAACAGCCTGTTTTAGTTTAAGGATTGTTTTCAATAAATTGCACGTTGAGAAAATGTTGTCTTTCTTCCATTTCTTCTTGTTGCATGTTGAAGCTCTACTTGGAACCTTGTTAAGATCCAACCATGCAATATATGATTTTTTGCCATTTTTAAAGTGGTGTTAAACTTTTCTTCAGGACTGTATTAATTGTGTTAGTATATGAAACCAAAGAGTGCTGCCCAAGTGTAGAGGAGGACTCACTCAGTAAGCTCAATAAGCACTGTCTTTTACAGAGTGGCACTGTTATTACCAGATTGCAATAACATTTCATTAACATTAGCTAATACATAATATAGTTTATGAAATCTTATGCATACTAATGTCATCAGAACATAGCTGCTGTTTTTACTGATCAACAACTAATTATGTTTTTTATATGCAAACTAATGACAAAGTAACCAATTACAAGATATCTAATGATTAACAAACATTGTTAATCATATTTTCATTTCATTTCTTTTTCTTTTTGTAGAGATTAAAACGATTCTAATAAATTATTACAATTCATGATTTATCATAAGTCTTACCCAATTGTATTATTCATTGTCAACATTTTATTATATTCAATGCTGTGGCAAAGCTGCACTATTTATATACTCCATAGTCTTCAACATTTTTCAGCATCCATTGTAGCAGCAGTCACACATATCAGGCAGAAACTGAAAGTGACCTCATTCTTGTTTCTCTATATACCACCAGGGCACCCCCCTTTTTACCCGGTAAAAAGTCTGTGGGGTGTCGCCCCAGTGAGCCTTTAAGTGACAGAATCTAATTCTCAGCACATCAGTCAAAAGGGACACAGGAGGGAACCCACTGTGCGAGCAGGCACTGGTGAAAGCAGCACAAATAGCTGAAGGGGTCTGATTTTCCCTCTATCCAGCAGCATTTCCTCATTCTGGTAGCACACTTCCGCATAGGTCATAGTTTATGTTTGTGAAATGTGTACCAATGGGCTGTTGCTGGTCTCCAGGGAAAGACATGGCGTTTCTTGGACATCTGTGGCTATGCATCTATGGCCACCATGTACTGCACCATGCACTAGGGTGAGAATGTGTTAATGTTCCCAGAACATTTCAACAAAGTCACATCAGAGAATGTGCTGGGAAGAATAGACAACGCGCACGTCATTTTCTCACACGCACACACACACTGTCACTCATGAGATACCCTTCTGAGATAATAAGCTGGCCAAAAGAGTAGCACGGAGGGCTTCACCTCAAGGCCAACACAATGAGACACCCTGTGGCCTTGAGATTGACTCAAGAACAGTTAGAGAGCTTCATGGAATGGGTTTTCATGGCTGATCATCTGCATCAAATGCAGTGGTGTAAAGCACGTTTCACTGGACTCCAAAGCAATGGAGATTGTCTGGAGGGAAGATTCCAGCTTTTCTGTCTGGAAATCTGATGGACGAGTCTAGATGTGGCAGTTGTCAGAAAACCGGTATTTGTCTGACTACACTGTGTCAAGAGTGTCATTGGAATATGGGGGATTATGGTGTGGACACCTTAGTACCAGTGAAAGGAACACTTAAGGCTTCAGCATACCAAGAGATTTTGACCAATTTCATGCTTCCTGTCTATGGGGATGGGACCTTCCTCTTCCAACATGACTACTCACCAGTGCACAAAGCAAGGTCCATAAAGACCAAGCAAGGTCCATAAAGCAAGGTCCATAAAGACCAAGTTCTTCCACAAGCTTAGTGTGGAAGAACTTGACTAGCCTGCACAGACTCCTGGCCTCACTCTCATATTGTTTGAGATGAATTAGAGTGGACACTGTGTCCCTGGCCTTCACGTCCAACATCAGTGTAAATGGCCTGTATTTATATAGCGCTTTACTAGTCCCTAAGGACCCCAAAGCGCTTTACATATCCAGTCATCCACCCATTCACACACACATTCACACAGCTACATTGTAGCCACAGCCACCCTGGGGCGCACTGACAGAGGCGAGGCTGCCGGACACTGGCACCACCGGGCACTCTGACCACCACCAGTAGGCAACAGGTGAAGTGTCTTGCCCAAGGACACAACGACCGAGACTGTCCGAGCGGGGGCTCGAACCGGTAACCTTCCGATTACAAGGCGAACTCCTAACTCTTGAGCCACGATCGCCCGTGTCTGACCTCACAGAAATTCCCATAAATACACTACTAAACCTTGTGGAGTTCCTTCCCAGAAATGATGAAGCTGTTATAGCTGCAAAGTATGGGCCAACATCATATTAAACCTTATGGATTAAGAATGGGATGTCACTCAAGTTCATATGCGTGTGAAAGCAGATAAGTGAATACTTTTTCAAAACAGCTGTCCAGTACCTGAGGTTCTATGAGTAGCAGAAAGAGGGATGCTGAGAATTGACTAATTGGATTGTGTGTAAATATTGCCCTCCCCCCAATTTTTTGATGTCAGGAAGTGGCTGACATCAAGAATTCCTGCCAGAGGCTAGAAAAGTGTGGCCTAAAGCATAGCACATAGGCTCTTGTTATGGCAGTGCAAGAACTGGCTCTAGTCCCCAATCATAGAGGCATGAGTCTACCGCAGCTGACAGGACCCAAGTTGGAGAGGGTGAAAAGGTGCCCCAGAGACTTTCCTACACATAGCGTGATGCAGATGCAAGTTGTGACAGTGTACAATGAGAGAAAAAGCAAATTGGCTGGGGTAGTGTGCAGGTGCATCTGTGCCACATGTGGACAAGACGTCACTAAGTCCTGATGGGAGACAAAATCAAAGGTAGTTGAGAACCACAGGACTAAGATCCTGTGAGACTTTGAGTTCCAAACAGAAAAGCAGCCCAACTGACCAGACATATTGGTGATTGACAAGAAGCAGAAGAAGGTTGTAATAAATGTGGCAACCAGTGGACAGCAACATAAGGAAGTAGGAGTCCAAGAAAATACAGAAATAGTAGGGGATGAAGGAACAATTGCAGCAGATGTGGAATGTAAAGTCAAAAGTGGAATCCAAAACTGAAAGAGTGGCTCCACCAGATTCAAGGCACAACATCAGAGAGTTCTATCCAGAATAGTGCAGCCCCAACAACAGCTAATATACTCAAAGGCAAGTTTGAGGAACTGACACATACTAGTCCTCAGAGAGTGAGGTAAACCTGAGAGCTTGAAACCCTTCAGAGACCCGGTTCATTGTGCGTGCCGGCAAAACATTTTTTTCCCATAATGAAGACACCATTGTTGGTGAAGGTGATATATTTTGCCAGATAGATGAGTATTTATTTACAGTGGCTTGCAAAAGTATTCGGCCCCCTTGAACTTTCCCACATTTTGTCACATTACAGCCACAAACATGAATCAATTTTATTGGAATTCCACGTGAAAGACCAACACAAAGTGGTGTACACGTGAGAAGTGGAACGAAAATCATACACGATTCCAAACATTTTTTACAAATAAATAACTGAAAAGTGGGGTGTGCGTAATTATTCAGCCCCCTCTGGTCTGAGTGCAGTCAGTTGCCCATAGACATTGCCTGATGAGTGCCAGTGACTAAATAGAGT
>NW_005187444.1:791543-824310 GCF_000239375.1 Pundamilia nyererei | reverse complement strand
TAATCTGCAGGTAGTAAGAAAATAAACTACTAACTCTTTTACGCTGCGTCCGCACCTACACGGGTGATTTTGAAAACACAGTAAACACGTAACACGTAAGCGGAACGTGTTACGAGTTTTAAAAAATAACCGAAAACAGAGATTTTTAAAAAAATCCTTTTTTGGGTTTATGTGTGGACGAGGAATACAGAGTTCGTCATGCAACGTTAAAGGTATGTGCGCCACGTTATTGTTTACAGATGATGAATTGCAGAATGGCAGATAGTCAGATTAACAGTATTTTGCCTCTATCTTCAGGTTTTGCATGCTTACATTTACACACGCAGTTACTGTCCCTCCATTTAGAAAGGCAGAGGCGTCACAGAGTAATTTTTCTTGTGTAATAATATTCAACATTGCTATCAATACATTTTTCAAAAAATGCCTCTCTGTGCAAAATGGGTTTAAAAACATGAACAACTGTGGGATACTGTTTGTCCATGGTTTGAACCGAGGGAACAAATCCTGGCAGGATCAGCCTGATATTATTCGTATCCCACTGTAACTTTACTGTATAAAGAGCTAACATCTCCAAAATGTCAGGAGTAGTTATTTATTACAACAAGTGTTTGTGAACTAAAAATCAAGAATGATTTGAAGAGCCCAGCGCCTGCTCTCGACGCAGGGAAAACCAATTCTGCAGGGGAGACCTACCTTTGCACTTGTGCAGGTGAAGCCAAGGGGAAGACATGCTTCACCATATTTTCTAGTCTTTGGCTTAGAATGAAGTTGGTTTGGAACAACACAATGTCGCCTGACTGAAGATTGCAGTGTGTTCCATGCCACTTGCGCCTTGATTAGAGGGTGTTGAGATATTCGTTTCTCCAGCGACTCCAGAGACCATTGGCGAGTGCTTGCACTTGTTTCCATTGGTTCTTGAGCAAGTCTTTTCCACAAAAGTCTCCTGGTGGAGAAGGAATGCCCTGCTTTTGGGTCAGTATCATTGCAGGACAGAGTATGAATGGTGAGGAAGGGTCAGTTGAAATAGGGACCAAGGGCCTTGCATTGATTATAGACGATACCTCATCCATTAGGGTACAAAGCACCTCATGTGTGAGACAGGTGTGTTTGTTCTGCAAGAGCATAGAATCCAATATTTGGCGAGTTACCCCAATCATCCTTTCCCAGACTGTTCAACCCCCCACAGCATGTGGGGGGTTGAACTCCCATGTGCAACTGTTAGCGTGAAGATGGTTGACAATGTTGGGAGGGTTCTTGTTTGGTTGTGCCATGCCAAGCTCCACGCTTGCTGCGATGAAATTGGTGCCCCTGTCTGACCGCATTTGTTTGGCTGTGCCTCTTATTGCAAAGAATCTGCATATTGCATTTATGCAGCTGCAAGTGTCCATAGATTCAATGACTTCGATGTGTACACCTCTTGTAGTCATACACTTAAAAAGTATCGCCCACGTCTTACTTTGTGCTGCGCCACCTAGTGTGCGTCGAGTGACCACTGACCATGGGCCAAACACGTCCAACCCGACGTACGAAAATGGAGGGCATGTTTCGAGTCTTTCAGGCAGGAGATCTGCCATTTTTGAATCTCTAGTTTCCCCCTGAGTTTCTTGCATGTTAGGTGGATAATGGTAAATGGTAAATGGACTAGTTCTTATATAGCGCTTTTCCACTCTTCTGAGCACTCAAAGCGCTTTACACAACTTGTGCATTCACCCATTCGCACAAGCACAACTGACATTCACACTCCGATGAATGCATCGGAGAGCAATTTCGGGTTAGTATCTTGCCCAAGGATATTTGGCATGCAGACTAGGAGAATCGAACCACCAACCTTCCGATCAGTAGATGACCTGCTCTACCACCTGAGCTACAGCTAATGGATGAGACCAGTCTTTTGCAGCCTACAATCCACAGTCCAGCTTGCCTAACTGCACTCTCTGTGAACTGTCTTCCTTGATGCACAACCTTAGCATGATAGTGCAGGACAAGCAACTTTGACACGTAATGTTTGCTTGGCAGAATTTTTAGATTCTTTAACGTTGGGTCCAATGAAGCATGTTTGAGGCGACCTCCAACTTTGATGAGGCCTTCACCCATGAAGGGGTCGAGGGCTACAATGGGGCTAGAGGTGTGGATGGTTTGATTGGCTTGTAAAGCAGCATACTCATCAGGAAAAGCGACCGTTTGAACAGACTGGAGAATGAGGTTACTGGCGGCATCCATCTCCTCTGAAGTGCGTGGTTCTCTGCATTTATGCCAGCCCCTACATGAGTGATTTGATGAGTTGCTTGATGAGTGAGAATGAGCTTGGTGAATTAAGAAGGCAATGGCACGTACCAGTGAGGTCCAGCTTGAAAAGCGTTGGAAACGTTCTGGTGTGAGTCCATTCTTCTGAATCTGAGTAATGAAAGTACCAACTTGTCGGATTTCAGCATCCACTTCAGGTTCAATCAGCTCAAACGATTCATGTGTCTCTGGTTCATGTAGTTTGTAAAGGAAATCTGGTCCCCTAAACCACATAGTGTCCATGAGCTGCGATGCAGGTACCGACCTGGTTGCTAGATCGGCTGGATTTTGCTGTGATGTAACATAATGCCACTGTTCAGGGGATGTGGACTGGCGTATACGATGAACTCGATTATGTACCAGCTACAGCCACCCATAATACAAAGGTTTGGACACCGTTTTGCATGCTTCCCTGCTGTAGGGGTCTCTGCAAGCATACAGGGCTCTGAGAGGGTACAAGATGACAACTTTGGAATTCTACTAGAAACAGTCGATCATATTTGTTTGTCAAAGCTGAATCCAGGGCAAACTACGCTAAATTAGCGTTTTTAGATAACAGCTACAATAAGCATAAAAGTTACTGTACGGCTATCATTTGTTAACATGACGCTTGTTCTTATACATTTATTACCAACCTGAGAGTTTATCCGCTGGTCATTCGACATGACAAATGACTTCTGAAGTCTTAATACAGCTCAAGATACTGTAGATTCCCGTCAGTAACACTTTCGGTCCGCTAGTAAAACGTAGTTCTATTAATCTGCGCTCGATTACTTTTGAACCGGAACGGGGTGTAAGTCCCAAAAAACTGAATTTTGAAACTGAAATTCAATAGTAGAACTGAAACTGAATGGTGAGAAGTGAATCTGAAATTATTCGAGAGCTAACTTTTTAAAGGATAAAATACAGTTTCAAAGCAAATGAATTCATTTTCAAACTATAAAATTCAATTTCAGTTTAGTGATGATCATTTTCAAACCAATAAATTGAATTTCAAATTAGGCTAATTCATATTCAGTTTTTAAAAGTATTTATTCAAGTTACATTCAATCACATTCACATGTGCTAATTTTAGCATGACACGGCACAGCTTCTGTATCACGTGATATAAGGCTCCGCCCTTGTCATTTGTTGAGCAGGAAGAGTGAGCGCTTGTTTTCATGCAGATTACGTCCCGGATCAAAATGCGGTACAATCGTCGTCGTCGTCATCTTTTTTTTTAAAAATCGTTGTCATTTGGAAATGAGATCGCACATAAGTATGACTCGAGATCGCGATTTTCTAACGATTAATCGTGCAGGCCTGCTCAGGGGGCTGAATAACTACGCACACCCCACTTTTCAGTTATTTATTTGTAAAAAATGTTTGGAATCATGTATGATTTTTGTTCCACTTCTCACGTGTACACCACTTTGTATTGGTCTTTCACGTGGAATTCCCATAAAATTGATTCATGTTTGTGGCTGTAATGTGACAAAATGTGGAAAAGTTCAAGGGGGCCGAATACTTTTGCAAGCCACTGTATTTATTTTTCAGTTTTGTAAAGGGCCTGTAGTATAACCAAGATAATAACCTCTAAGGCCTTCTGTTGTTGAATAAATTATGCACTCCTTCAAGGCAAATAACTCCCTCCAGCGCCTCCATGTCAAGTACACACCTCAGAGGGTGTCATCCAATGCCACACAAGGCGAGGAAACCAAGTAGCTTTATCTGAATGTAGAGACTACAGTACGGTCAAAATTAGAAAGGGAAAACAAGCTCTCCATTAACCTGCTACAGTGTTACCTCTTTTTTCATAGGTAAATTTTTTTTTTAATTAGTTTATTTATCTTTTCTTATTAACAAACCATAAACAAAAGTACACCCGCTTTTGTTTCAGGATCTGTAGGAATGTTGGAAAAATGAATGTGGTTTTATAACAATGATAAATGTGAAACCTCAGTGGTAATGAGACACAGTGGATGCAGCACAAGCTCCTTGAGATCTGTCTCAGCCAGTATTAAGGCCTTCAAATGAATACAGATCAGAGGTAGAAACAGATCTGACAGGTGTCTCAGGAAGCAGCTGGCGCCAGCTTATTCTTGTTGCTGCCTGCACAACCATAAACAGTGATTACGTTGGGATTAGGATGACTGAAATTGTTGAAACATGTGAGTTAAGTTGAGACAGAAGTTAAGATATTCTACATGTGAAGTCTATAAAATTCAAGAAAAATATCGAGATAACAGCTTGATTTTTTTGACAACAACATAAAAAGTCATTAATGGTGATCAAAGTACAAATTAAATCAATTCCGCTGCACCAGATGATACAACACTTGCAATGAGGCCTTCAAAGTGAAAATAAAAAGAAGCTCTTCAGTCACAGGGCACATGGGGAGGAATCAATATCTGAGGAAATAACAAGGCCCCAAAGAGTATATTTAGCCACATGCAACCTGACATCTGTTGTGTTAACAGCCAGAAAGAGACTTGCTACCACATTCCCCCATGTTCAACTTCAAATGAAACCAATTACTTGACTGTTTACTTTCTGGTGTACAAAGTGCTATAAGACAACAGACCTTACCACATCCTTTCCCTCTGCTTCCCTAAAGCTGTAGTAGACAGGAATAAGAGTATGGGAATTAAAAACAACAACTAACAGCAACAAAAATAATTCAGTCCACTGCCTTCCTTTCTCCCTTCATGAAGTCTGTCTGCATACCAGTTTCAAATATATGTATGGGGTGAAGTTACATAAATGCAATTAACTCTTAATCTTTTATGCACAATGCAGCACCTTTCACTCAATCTCACTGTAACTAAAACATTCATCAGCAAAATTAATATTGCTTTGCTTTTCAGCAGAATCCCCTAATGCAGCAATAAACACACTGTGATATGTTGAGCAGGCAATCAAGCTTCGTTTTATATTAGAGAAGAAGTTTAGCTCCATTAGTATTTCTTAAATACAGAGCCCCGCAAGGGACATGGGAGAAAAAAAATTACGATGAACTTTTGCGAGATCTCGCAAAAGTTGAATTCCAACAATGGCGGCAGCTACTTAGTTGTAATATTACTCTTTCTGGGTCACAAAATAAACTTTTAAGATATTTTGAGGTGTGAATGTAGTGGTGTAAACGTCAAATATCTGCTTGGTTTACAAGACATCACATATTTGCAAAAGTGCTGCGACATTTTCGGAGATCTGACACCCACCATCTCGAAGCTAACGGGAGGTCGTGCCTCGACCTCCCGGTTGGCTTCGAGCTGGCGGCCTCCGTAGAATGCGGCTAAAAGTTTCGCGAGATCTTGCAAATGTTTTGCAAGATCCCGAGTTTGTTTTGCGAGATCTCGCAAAAGTCCGTCTTAATTTTTTTTTCTCCCATGTCCCTTGCGGGGCTCCGTACTTAAACCAGAAGGAAACTTTAATAAAAAAAATTAAAAAAAAACCTTGAATAGAAGGCAACAATTTTCAAATCTCAAACAACCATATTTCTGCTCACAAGAGACCACAGATGTTGACGTGCCATTTTGAGAAAAATATTGGCTCAATGAATATGATGGTGGCAGTACCTCTCAATAAAGGATAGAACCATGTTTACAGCTATGTAGCATACCTGCTTTTTTTTAATGACATCTGTAAACCAAGGAAACCAACTGCTGGACTTGTAGGAGAGGAATTCTGCCCTATTACCTGTATGATACTGGATTTTATTTGCTCAGCATTTCTGGTTATTCTTTGCTGTATTTTTCATTTTATGATGCACTTCTAGTTTTAGTTTAGCATTTTCTTGCTGGAACATGCAAGGCCTTCCCTGAAAAAGATATCATCGGGATGATGGCGTGTGCTGCTCTAAAACTTGCACATCCCTTTCACCATTGATAATCCTTTTCCATGTATGCAATAGTGATGTTTCGGTCGCGAACGAAATGGCTCTTAGAGCCGGATCTTTGACGTGAACGACGCAAGCCGTGGGGATTTGCTTTTTCTTTCTCTAACCCTCTCTCTCGCACTTTTTTTCCGCGTCACTCCGCACGCGAGCCTTGTGCTTTGCGCTGGGAAGAGAGGGGAGGGACGGTAGTTACACTCGCAGTAGCAAAGGAACAGAGCCGGAGGGAAAGAGAGCCAGGGACAACAAGTCACATTAGAAAGGTATACTAATCATCCACAACTATTTTCAGTTGCAGATGATAAAGGATTCAGAAAGTTTATTCATGCAGGCCTGAATGACAGAGAATATGCATCTTCTTTTTGTTCTCATATTTTAATTTATATTTAATTGTGTTGTGGTTTGCAGTGTTTTGTGTTGTTTCAAAAGAGCTTGCAAAGAAAAGCGTCTGGACTTCTTTAAGTTGCTTGAAGACATTTCACCTCTCATCCGAGAAGCTTCTTCAGTTCTAAGGTCAAATGGTGGAGAGTCCCAGATTTAAACCCAGTGGGAATATCCCCCCAAAGAGGGACAAAAGGACCCACTGCCCTGATGATCCTCTAATCACATAGGGGATGACAATGTTGTTGAGTCTGTCTTTCTTTTCCTCCTGGTGTCTGATCTTGTTAAGAAGCTTTACGACACCAACTCTCTGCCATCTATAATCCAGTTTTGAGATCCTTTACCAGACACCTTAACGCTCACTCACATCCTGGGTCATCTGACCTCAGGAAATCGCATGATAAGGTGGGGTCAGGTTTCACAATGAGCTCACCCGAAATCCTGGCTGATTGGGACCCACACCCAGTTTCACACCTTGGCTCATGTGATTAGAGGATCATCAGGGAGTCCTTTTGTCCCTCTTTGGGGGGATACTCCCACTAGGTTTAAATCTGGGACTCCCCACCATTTGACCTTAGAACTGAAGAAGCTTCTCGGATGAGAGGTGAAATGTCTTCAAGCAACTTAAAGAAGTCCAGACGCTTTTCTTTGCAAGCTCCTTTGACTACGATGACCTGGATGACTGAGAACCTTCACAGACATCTCACCTCACCTCAAATCAACAGCTAGATGGTTAAAACTTTTAGTTGTCCTGTTGGAACAGTCAATTTTAGCAATCACCCCAAGTACACATAAAAAACAGATTTTGGAAACCAGACTAACATTAATCTTCAGGAATGGCCTTCTGATAACCCCAACCTCAACTCTACCCAAAATGTGTAATCCAAGTCAGTGTCAGGAAATCAGTCAGTTTGAATAAGTGGTCAAAAATCCAGTCAGAATGATGCCAAAAACTAGTAAATAGCTACCAAAAGCATCTGTTTAAGATGCAACTTGCTATGGTACATTTAACCCCATAGTTTGATGTTGCTGATGCATAATTTTATATTATTGTTAATAATAAATTAATTAAAGCAACAAAACAACCTGAAGAGCCCGTTCGGAGCCAAAAAGAGCCGGCTCCTTTTAGTGAGCCGAGCCTGAAATCCCATCGCTAATAACAAGGATGCACGGTCCCCCTTGTCTTTAGTCTGGAGGCATCAACATCCATGACTTGTCTGACCAAAGAACAATTTTTGCTTTGCCTGGATCCATTTTAAATGGTCATTGGCCTTGAAAAGATGGCGGTGTTGATCGGGCGTGATCCAGCCTTTCTGGATCATGCTCACCTTTGGCTTCTTCTTTGCATGATAGAGCTTAAACCTGCATTTGTGGATTGCACAGACAGTCATTTCTGTAAGTTCTCCAGTGCTGCCTGAGAGCCCAAAAATCATGGGCATCCAATATTAATTTTTGCAATCATCCCTTGGGCACAGAAATGTCTTTTAATGATGATGATGACCTGGATGACTGAGAACCTTCACTGACGTCTTTTAATAATATTATGTCCTGTAGACAAACAGATATTCAAAGTCAATTTTATATTGAGAAAGTGTTCCGAAATTACTTAAATTATTCAATTTGCAGATACAATTTTTGTTTTGCAGATTGGTGGCTCTTTGCCGATCGTCACTTCAGAAAACTTCTGCCTTGCCAACATATTCTTTTTGTACCAATCATCTTACTGACCTTTTGCATATTAATCTAGTTAGTTGCAAAATGTTCCTCCAGCAATTTCATTTTAGCAACAAGCTCGACTTTACTAGCCTTTGGTTGCCCTTCTCCAAATGTATTTATTTACCATATGACACAATCATGACACCATTGCTTTAAAAGGCAATTGTGACACTGGTGCTCCACAGTGACATGTATGCCTGTTGAGTCTAGAAACTGAAAGAAGGGGCCTCATAAACTTCCAGAGTACATTTCCAGAGATTGGTAGCTTTTTTTTTCTGACTAGAATCTGGAAGTCTTTATACCACATTAATTTTATTAATGTATACTGATAATGTAACTTACTAATACTGAGGTATTATGTGATATGTATGATTTTAGCTTGAGTCAAGCACTAATAAAAGCAGGAATAGGAATGTCATTCAACCTGGAAGCATGAAATCGGTAACAGTATTATACAAACTGATGACCAGATGTTCATTTATGTTAAAACCTTATAGGGTCATTAAGTTTTTGTAATTAATTAACTAGGGGTGACTGAAATTTCCTAATGCAAAAGGCAGTGCATTACTCCCTGAAGATGCAGTAACTGATAGTTTGCTGCGTCTGTCAGCATGTGTGGAATAAGGTGCCATATTATGACACACTCAGTGTTTTCCAAAGAAGAACAAATGAGCCCAGCAAATGTATTACTTTTAAAATCTGGTTTGGAGTACAGAAAGCAAAGCCTTATTATAGACTGCAGGATATGCGAGTTTGTTCTCTGCAACTTGTGCTCCTTGATTTCTCTTCTTCCGTGTGTTTGAAGCATTCTCTGAAAGCTTTCCAAGTAATGACAAAACTGAGCTTTCAGTGACTACTTTGATATTTTGTTAAATTCGTTTAATTAAGGCTAAAATTGTAGCTCTGAAAGATATAACAAGATATGAAAAGGTCTTGTTTTTATCATATTATGTCCACATTAATCAAATCTGAAGTGCTAGACTAAATGTCTTGTAATGCTGATGAAGTAGGTCAAACTGCATTTTGAAAAGAACAAATTCTGTATCATTCAGCTGAGAAACTACCAAATTGTCTGACCTTCTGCACAAACTTAAGAATAAGAATGAGAATAATTTATCAATTTTCTGTTTTTTATCCGGGTCCAGGTTATTGGGGCTTCAGTCTAAAGAGAGTCTTACCTCCCTCTTCAGACGCCATCTGCCCCTTGGGTGTGCACAGAAATTCTAACCATAAAAGTTATGAACAGAACTGGTGACAAAGGTAACACTGGTGGAGTTCAACAGTCACTGAGATCACATTTGACTTATCACCAGAAATGCAGTATTATTTTTCTTGTCCCCGAACTTTATATCCTCTACAAAAGCATGTCAGTACAATTGAGGTCCTTGAAGTATTTCTCCCACCACCTGATTATGCCCTCAACTGAGGTCAGCTGAATCTCATTGCTACTATAAGACTATGTGTACGACGGAGGCCAGAGGAAGAAGCCGACAGGAGGCTGCTTCCTTCTCCTGGTCATCTGGCGGTTTGCTTCTACTTCCAAATTCTTAAACCTCACCTCGTCAAAGGAGCTTGCAAAGAAAAGCGTCTGGACTTCTTTAAGTTGCTTGAAGATGTTTCACCTCTCATCCGAGAAGCTTCTTCAGTTCTAAGGTCAAATGGTGGAGGGTCCCAGATATAAACCTAGTGGGAGTGACCCCCCACAGGGGGATATAAACCTAGTGGGAGTGACGCTTTTCTTTGCAAGCTCCTTTGACTACGATGACCTGGATGACTGAGAACCTTCACAGACATCTCACCTCACCTCAAATCAACAGCTAGATGGTTAAAACTTTTAGTTGTCCTGTTGGAACAGTCAATTTTAGCAATCACCCCAAGTACACATAAAAAACAGATTTTGGAAACCAGACTAACATTAATCTTCAGGAATGGCCTTCTGATAACCCCAACCTCAACTCTACCCAAAATGTGTAATCCAAGTCAGTGTCAGGAAATCAGTCAGTTTGAATAAGTGGTCAAAAATCCAGTCAGAATGATGCCAAAAACTAGTAAATAGCTACCAAAAGCATCTGTTTAAGATGCAACTTGCTATGGTACATTTAACCCCATAGTTTGATGTTGCTGATTGTGTCTGGCCAGCGAATGTGGAGAATCCTTCTGAGACAGCTGTTGAGGAATATCTGGATTTTTCTTTTTAAGGTTTTATTTGTCTTCCAGGCTTCAGCTCCTTACAGCAGTACTGACTTCACGTTGAACAGTCGAATCTTGGTAGTCAGGGTCAGCTCTCTGGATGCCCAGATGTTCTTGAGCTGGATGAAGGGGACTCTTGCCTTGACGTCTGCATCGGGTCCACCTTGCTGGTTGATGATGCTGCCTAGGTAGTAAAAGAGTGTACTTCCTCCAGACGACTTCCACTAAGGATGATTGGGTTGTTATTATTGGAGTTGAGGTCAAAGAAGCTTGCAAAGAAAAGCGTCTGGACTTCTTTAAGTTGCTTGAAGACGTTTCACCTCCGAGAAGCTTCTTCAGTTCTAAGGTCAAATGGTGGAGAGTCCCAGATATAAACCTAGTGGGAGAAACCCCCCACAGAGGGACAAAATGACTCCCTGATGATCCTCTAATCGTCTGAGCCAAGGTGTGAAACTGGGTGTGGGTCCCAATCAGCCAGAGTTTCAGGTGTGTTCATTGTGAAACCTGGCCCCACCTTATCTTAAAACTGGATTATAGATGAGATCCCTTCCCAGACGCCTTAACGCCCACTCACATCCTGGGCCATCTGCCCGAAACTCTGGCTGATTGGGACCCACACCCAGTTTCACACCTTGGCTCAGGCGATTAGAGGATCATCAGGGGGTCCTTTTGTCCCTCTGTGGGGGGTTACTCCCACTAGGTTTATATCTGGGACTCTCCACCATTTGACCTTAGAACTGAAGAAGCTTCTCGGATGAGAGGTGAAACGTCTTTAAGCAACTTAAAGAAGTCCAGACGCTTTTCTTTGCAAGCTCCTTTGACTACGATGACCTGGATGACTGAGAACCTTCACAGACATATTGGAGTTGAGCTTAAGGATTTTGGTCTTCTCCTTGTTGATGATGAGTCCAGCCTGTGCTGATGTGGCTGCCAATATGTTGGTCTAAGAAATCATTAAAACCCCCAAATTATCATAACATTCATGCCCTTGATGAGGTTTTATAAACTTCTAATCACAACCGGATCTGGCCTTGGAACTTTTTTTTAACATAATTTATTACTGTATTAAAGCAGCCAATGGAAAAGTGACGGTGTTCCAGCAAGAGCATATTACTGCAATTAAAGATTGGGCCTTTAAGTAATTTGCACTTTGCAGCTGAATGAGTCCCCACTTAACTGCTGACTGAACAGTGTTTCTGTACGCACTTATGCACTTTTCCCTGAGGAAAAACAAACTCATCTTCCTCAGCTAAGAAGTTTCATCAAAGTCTAGTGGCAGGTATCCCCCTTGTTTTAAATCCAGTTTCTCACTTTGTCAGATGCTCTTTGTTGCTCAGGCACGGGTTCTCCACTCTGAACCAATTGCTGCAGCACAAGGACATTTTAATGAATATTTATATAAATATATGCAACATTTCTAAAAATTTGAAATGAATGCAGTTGCAGTCGATACAGTTTTCATGTTTGTGGTCCTAATAGAATTTCAGCCCTGTTTTTTCAAACTTTATATTATAGGAATTGTCGGGCTCATTAACTGCTTATTTTGTGCAGTAATAATTTTCTGCATAGTGCTCTGGGAGACTGACAGTTTATGATTCATGGGGTTGCATAATTGCTGGATTATTAAACAGTTTTGGGACATTCAAAAAGAGTTACATGGTATAAACAAGATGGAGACACACTTTAGATGTTTTTCACTTTTAAATTGATTAATGTAGTGATAAACAGGGACGGCTAAGCAAGAGTTTTGCTTATGAGATGAAATATTAAGAATTAAAATCTAATTTGTAGTTGGTTTATTTGCTCTAGTTGCACTGTAAATGTTGAACGAAAACCTCATTTTAAAAATTCCATGCACGAAGCATGTCTTCCAAGCATGAGCTCAGTGAAATGCAAAATGTATTTTTTTTTGTTTTGAAGAAAGTAATAAAACTAGCCTGAAACTCGAAACGGTGTGTTTTAACAGCGGGAACTGTGTGCTGCAGTTAGTTTAAATTAATACCTTTCAATTTTTCCTTCATTTAAAAATATTTCCTTCATAAAAAGCATAATATCTTTACAATATATTCTTGAATATCATGGGCCACAGCATCTTTTCTCCTCCTAGTTTGTTCCCTGCTATGTCTCAGTTCTGCCTTTTGTATGTGACTCTTTGTCTATGACAAATTTTTTATCATCCAAAAAAAAAAAGGCTCACTTTTGTTTCTTCAATTTGGTGCCACGCTTCTACATATGGGTCTTCGATCTTCTTACCGTATTTAAACCATCCTGAGCCCCAACACCACAAAAAGGGTCAGTTGAGCACAAACAAAAAAACATCAAAGTGATGCATAAATCCACATCTTAGCTTTGACTAATGTACAAACTGAATGTATTACTTGAATGGCCAGAGGGAGAGCAGAAGCAAGCCATTGCGCCTTCCAGTGTCTGAGTGCTCTAGCAGCACACTCACTAAGTGAAGAAGTCTTTTGATTTTCCAACAAATTTGAACAAGCTCTTGATGTGTCACTTTCAAAGAAAATTTCTTTTTGTGGGGCACTCTCATAAAGGAAACTTTGTTTCATCATATTTTGACTTAGTTAATAGAAATATGGTAAGTAAATTAAATTGTAATCTAAAGAATAGCTGTTTCTGTTAGAAGGGACACATGTTTATTTGAAAAAAACCTCTATCATTCTAAAAAATGTAAAAAGTCAGCATCAGTGTGATACTACAGTTAAAGTTACAGTAACAAACCAGCCTGAACAGCAAAAGTTTTAATAGTATTTAATATACTGAGTACTATTAAATTTATGGGTGTGCGTGTTAGCCTTCAGCTTGACATATCCAAGTGCACTAAACCACAAGTGCACAAAGGAATAGTTTCCTGCTTTGATGGAAAATAATTTGATTGGCCTGCCTACAGCCATCCACTCAACTGCATTCACCATCCCTGGGATGGATGGGAACAATGAGTGTGAGCAAGCCCATATGGAAAAGATATATATAAATCTTATAAAGTTTGTATCTGTCTTGTGTGAAACTTGTATGAAAAGCATATAAGTGTGAAAACAGATATAAGATCCCTTGAAAAATTATATAATGAAACTTGTATGTTTTGGATACTTACTAAAACAATGCATGAAAGTAATGCGAAAGTGGCCACTTTCATGAGTAAATCATGTAAGCCTTATATGATTTACTCATGAAAGTGGCCACTTTCATGAGTAATCACATATAAGTTTTTACTATTTCTTTTCCATATGGGAGGCCTTACTGCCTAGCACCAGTACCTGAACAGAATCAGGAGAGTCAGTTAAAAAAAAGTACACTGCTGTACAACAGTTCAAGAAAAAACTGTACCGAGCTCTGGCTCAGAGTTCCCGTATGGGTTCCAGAACCTATGCAGTGATTTCCAGGATTGTATCGTAAATGTTTTTAATGCAATGTTACCTGAGGGCTCAAAGACCAGGCTATCAATTGATTTTTAGCCTTCCTCCTTGTGCTTGGAAACTTCTTATCATTCTCAGAATGTTTTGTTGAATTTATGCACTGTACATAAAGAGCTACTGGAAGTTTTAGCAATTTAATATTGGGGAATTGTACTCTGAACATTTTTCACAATTGAATTTGTTGACACAGTTTTTGTTTTCCAGATTGAGAGATTAGCCTCTGTCTCTTTACTTCTCAGAACCTCCGCTTAACTAAGATTTTCTTTTTATACCCAATCATGTTACTTACCTGTTGCCAGTTAACCTATTTAGTTGCAAAATCTTCTCCCAGTTGTTCCACTTACTCTACCAGCATTTTGTTGCTCTTTTCCCAACTTTTTGATCCATTTTCTCTTTTTCTATTGTGAATTGAAATAGAAGTTTGTGAGATTTTCAAACCATTGCATTCTGTTTTTATTTAGACTTTACATAAGTCCCAACTATGAGAGCAGATTTTTGACCATATAATCTAAACATGAAATCTCTGTTTTAACGGGGTATTTATGACATAAGCTTCTGAGTAATATACCCCTACTGAGTCTAGAAACTAATGGTGGTACCTCAAGAACGATGCTGAGGACTTGGATCAGTCCTATGTAGAGCTGACATATTTGTGTGTTCCTCAGACTCAGGTTTTGTACCAGTCATAAATAAACCACTCTGTGTGTCTTCAAAGGAGCATCATGCTGGTTGATAACCAGAAAAGGACGGATAGATGGATGGTTGTGTCATGAAGGTCAAAAACCTCTGTGAAAACAGAGACATCTATTTCAAATGTCTGAGGAGACAATCAGGAAAATTCTGTTGAGGAAGTAGGATATAGCTAATTATTTGGCATATCGACTTTACCTTTGGTGAGAATCTGCTGTCTCCATTGTCACCAGGTGAAAACAATGTTTCTGTGCTTCTCATTTGTCGGTTTTAGACTGTGGCTAATGAGCCGTAGTTATATAGTCAGTCTCAGCTCAGCACTGACAGTTGCAGGGGTCTGCTCAGCCAGAAATCAGACAATAATTAACACCATATTGACAATATGGAAACATTACATATTTTGTTTGGTATGGAAAATCAGACATTTTTAATACCCCCGTCTATTCATTTTGAATTTTATGTCTCTTGATTTGGTTCCAGTGCTGATGTCCTATATTTTAGTTTGGGATGAGGTTTACAGCTCAGTCTTAGATAAAAACTAACAGCAAAATACATTTAACATGCAATACCCAGTGATTTTTGGCATACAAAAGATACATATATCAAAGTGCTCCCGATTCCACTTATGGCTCTTGCCTCGAAGTTGTGTGTGTCTTATGTAGAAAGGGAACACTTGCTTCATTTGTAAAAAGATCAAGACTACCTTTTAAATTACAGACCACATAAATTAAACTATAAGACTGGGTGGGTAGAAAGAAAATTTTTTTTTACTCATTTACTGCTATTTCTATTTTGTGATACAAAAGACTTCTATAAATTTTGGATTTATTAAAATATTTTGTTTTATGAATTTTATAAAATAGAAATGGTTTACTGTGGATGTAGTGATTTAAATTGTTGCTGTTAAACATCAGAAGGCACTTTGTTGTATGAGGGAAATTTCAGGTACTAAAAGAGGAAACGTATTTGTTAGCACAGAGGCTGCCTAAAAGGAGAAACTCACCTCACTACAAGCTAATGAACTACACCACATCTGGTGCTCCTGTGCAGTTCTTCATATACAATTCTGAAGGTTTCATCTGTCACTGCATTACTTGAAAAGAGATGAAATCTATGGATAATTAAACATTTTTTAATTAAATTGATCATTTTTGTCATCTTAATTTTTTGAAGATGTTTTTTTGACTTGTGCATTACATTATATCATAATGATCGACTAACTTATCAGTCACCAAAATATGTATTCACAATGGAATTTTGTTTGACCATTATACTAGCATTATACATTATACTAACGGTCTTTCCAAAAATAGTCTAGTTGACCCTTCCCAGACTGGTATAGTTGACCTCTTCTGGAATTTCTTTTGATTTTTGGCATATTCTGCTATGGGATTGCATAGGAATTTCTTTTACTTATGTATTAATCACATTGTCAAAGGAGCTTGCAAAGAAAAGCGTCTGGACTTATTTAAGTTACTTGAAGACGTTTCACCTCTCATCCGAGAAGCTTCTTCAGTTCTAAGGTCAAATTGTATGATGCCTTGGTGCCACTGGATTTTAACAAGTCTCACACTCATACATTAGACAAATGGTGGGGGTCTAGTAAGGAAGTTGGGGGAAGCAGACAACTCCACAGGAAGAGTCTTTTGTCTCTTTGAGGACTCTAGGAGGTAGCAAGGGAGTGTGAACCTTAAGGTGTGAAACAGCTGTGTACTGCCTTTTGTTCCTGGAGAAGGTATTTAACTGAGAGCCATGCTAGACTCAGGGAGACTCTGCTGACCGTCTGCCCTACGGTCATGTGGGCTCTCCACAAGCTTGGTTGTCTGTTCTTTGTGTGTTTTGATTAAAGAATGTTAGCTACCGCTCACCGCTCGTCTGCAGACTTTATTTAAATGGAAAACTTCCACAACAGGCCCTTATCCAGTCTCATGATTTTTCTTTAAACTGTCTATTTAAGGCAAAAACACAGGCAAATATATTTGTGAGTTACTGTCAAAACAAATGATCACCAAAATATTAAAGAGGGTTTTTGTTTTGTCTTGTTTTGTTTTATGCACTGAAAAGTTTACCATAAACTAGACAGACTTTGTCTAATCACAATCTGGGCTTGACTGACATTTTGCTGACCTGGCCTCAGTTGTACATAAATGACTAAGTTTCCAAAGTGAAAGGTTACTCAGGAGGGAAAAATAGCATAAAGTATTAAAGCTAAATTACTGCTCAACAATATGAAAATGGAATTGAACAACAATACATGCAGTAAATAAGAATTGCATGCAGCTTTATTATTAATTAACAAAGCCTAAAATGGAACCTGTTTATTGCTTCAACATAGTCAGCATATAAAAGGCTCTTAGAGCAAACAGCTTTGTGAAATGAGGACTCTCTTGGCATTATGCACAGATGATGCTGTGCAGGAAAGAGCCTGCTTTGTATTGTGTTGATGGACTTGAACTTACTTGCTTGGAAGTTTCAAGTTGCACTCAGGGCTAAACCTTTAGGAGTGAATGAAAGGACATTTCTGTAAACATTTTACAGCCTTAGCACCATACAATTTGTTTCTGCCTCAGATTCCCACTGCCGCATATGACAACATGGTCCACTCAGAATCTTACAGTCATAAATAGCTTTGACATCAACGGAATATTAAATACTCTAATGTAGCTCACTCTTTATGACACCCTTTTTGCAGTAATTATCAAAATACATCAGAACCATAGGATTATATGATTGATTTGAATTTGTGAAATCCAGTTTTTTCCTAAAATAAAGATCTGCACAAACCTCCAATGCCCCTGGAGTCGCAGTGGTCTGTCAGTTTGGAGGTAGTTCAAAGGAGAGGAGCCAGGTGAACAGCTACTGGGGGGTGATGCCTGCTATGGCTGCGACTGTCAAAGATAACCAAAAGCCAGCTGCCTCCGTGGAGTGACCCCAAATGTCGAGGTAGTTCAGAGCAAATCCATCTAAGAGTAGCTCAAATGTAATTTAAAGAGCACATTTACCACCAATTTTTCATGCGTAAATGAAAATCTATCTGCATCTTGGTTTGACCAATTCTTAAACCAATGCATAATTAGGGAAATTATCAGGAAAATTTGAATAATACCAGAGTTTTTGTGACCGTTTTTTGACCAATTTTACTGAATTTAACACTTTATAATAACTACTCACCATTAAGAATGAATAAGTTAAATGCTTAATTCTTAATTCAAAGCATTACTACTTCTTACAAATTCTAAGCACTGATTTAAATGGTTTAGTCATGAATAAGAAGGTCATACAGAATGTGATTATTGGCAGAATTGATGTTCTTCATAAATAATGTATAGTATCACATCAAGCACAAACAAATTATTTAGGAACTATTTAAAAATCTTAGTAAATGGTTATATAAATATTTAAATGCATAATTATACATATAATGAGGCTGAAGAGGTAACAGTTTTAGAAATACTTAGTTCAAGCCCTTACTACTTGTTTGTTAAGTCTTTTACGTGACTTCATCTAAAGTGAGGAATATCTGTGCCTTGCAAAGAATTTACTAATGAAAGTCAAGAACGTTAAAGGCCAGTAGTACCTCAAGAATCAAACAAGTCTCAGGCATCTTCAGAACAGAAAGAAGAAACAGACAAATACTTAAATGTATGTGCAAGGCTCTAAGGAGTGGTTGAAGAGCAGCTGAAGCCACAGGGTATTTTACCTGAAAAAGCTGTGTTGATTGAATGAAAGTTGATCCCTGGCTGTGGGAACCTGTGGGCCAAACTACACAAAGTCCTTGGGCAATATACTGAACCCCAAGTTGCTCTCTGATCATTGGCGCATGAATACTGTATGTGTGAACTATAGTCAGAGTCATGTCAGCATATATTCAGTAAACTGAAGTTCTCCTAAAACAAACAAGGACGTTAACTTGTAAGGTGCAGTGCCTGTGCACATGTTAACTTAGGTAACGGGAAGAAGTAGTTGATTAATAGATCATTTGTGTAATCACAACATTCTAGAGATGTTGTGATTACACAAATGATAAAAAAATACCTTCAGGTCATTTATTAATTTGCTTCAAATGAAATATGAAATTTTAATTGATGTTGTATGTATATCTACTGTGTTTTGTTTTGGGGTTTTTTGCATATTTGTCACATTTAAATGTTTCTAATAATCAAGCAAATGGTAATATTAGAGAAGAGTAAATACAAATGCAGTTTCTAAGTGATCCCATACAATAAATAGCCATTTATTAATAGAAAAAAAATGCAATCCACACCTACCTGGACGTTGAAAAGTATTTGCCCCCTAAACTTAATAACTGGATGTGCCACCCGTGGCGGCAACAACTGTAGCCAAGCATTTGCAATAACTGGCAATGAGTGTTTCACATCACTGTGGAGAAATTTGGCCCATTGTTCTTTGCAGAATTGCTGTAATTCAGCCATTTGGCATTCATTTACGGACTTTTCAAGCATGAACTGCCTAAGGAGCTTGGAAAGAAAGCGAATGGACTTTTAAAAGTTTCTGGAAGACGTTTCACTTCTCAACACTTCAGACCAAATGGTGGAAAGTCCCAGGTTTTGAGCTTTTCCTTATGAGGCTCGTTGCCCCAGTATTGATCATGTGCCTCATCACATGAGCCAAGGTGTGGAAAAAAGGTGTGAATCATTATCAGCAGAGCTTTCAGGTGAAACCATTTTGAGACCTTGCCTCACCCTATCATGTGACTTCTTGATATCAACTGACGCAAGATGTGATGTTCACAATATGAAGAGTGACCTTTGACCTTTAGCTCCAGATGTACAGCTGAGTCTTGTCCTGTCAAGGTCTAACATAAAAATTTGTTTGATGATCAGAAACATTTAAGTGTGACAAACACGCAAAAAAATACATAAATAAAAATCAGATATCAGGAAGGGGGCAAACACTTTTTCAAGACACTGCAGTTTCATCTGTCACTTAATTACCAAATTAATTAAAGGCTCGAAGGTAATTTTTATCAGTTGTGTAATCATAAATCCCTGGATTTGGATTTGCGTGAGTTAGAAATAATCATTAACGCGTGTATTGAGATTTAGACATCCGAATGTGCTGAAATGTGCCTTGTGATAACCACCAACGAAGTTGTATCCATCCACTAATTGCATTTTCAGTCAGAAGCACCTAATCAATGACAGTGTTCAGCCTCTTACTGTGTCCTTCATCGAGAAATACACCAGTGGGGCTGATAACAGTTTGATAGAATCAGATGGGGGTCAGGGATGTCCCCATGCTGCCATTTGTATCAGTCGCATGGTACCACAGTGAAAGCTGCAGATGGTGATTTCATTAGTGAGCGAGAGCTAGCTGTTCAATATCCACTAATGTGGGCAGCTACTGTCATATTCCACCTAATTGTTTGCAAATGTATTCTACATTGTTTTGCTCTTGTATTCAAGCGAATTCAGTCAGCATTATGAATGTTTTGTGAAACTCCAGATAGATAATTAGATATGGTCTCATCTAATCTCATGCCAAACAAGCTTTGAGAAGATAAATGTAGGTTGTTTCAAAAACAGCCCAAACATTCTTTGGCTTTGAAAGGGATCCAAAAGACGCACAATTAAACGACAAATCTTAGGTGAACTCTTTTGGTCCACTGAGACGTATAATAACAGCTATGTCACTGCACTAGGCGTTACTTAAGGAAGCACAATACTCATTTTTGTAGCGGGTTTATTAAAAATAGATAAGAGAACATCAAGTCACAAGATGTTAATTGCAGCCTCTGAGCCTGACGGTTCCATGTATGCAGTCCCTCTGGAGTACAGTGCAAAACTAATTGCTTGAACGACACACTTCCTTAAATCACTCACATCTTCAGCCACCCCAGTATTTCACTCGCTGCCAGATATTTCAAGCTTGTGACGTCATGAGGAAACAGAAAAGAACGACAGAGGTTCATTACTAACATCACTGGACAAATGAGTATTTTGCAACATAAAGGCACAGAAAGTGCATAACCCAATCTTTATACATGTCACAAAGAACTTAAAATTCTCAGACAACAGCAGGTACAGAAACGGTGCATTTTTCTGTTACTGCAAGTCACATATATAAAGTATAAAGTGAACAGGCAAATCAAGGATCAAAAGCACAGTTACATGTGCTATATTAAATTGTGTGTAGAGGCATGTGAAACAATGTAATATTCAAGGAAAGAGTGAAAAGTTGTGTTTTTCCTCCAAAACAATCTTCCAGGAACATAAAAAAATAAAGCAATTTAAACTTTGGAGATTAGATACAGGAAGAAGACACATATATATGATATAAAAGCAGTGGGGTTCTAAAAATGACTTTTTGGACTATCACCAAAGATTTAGAGCTCAATTCGTTTGGTTGCTTCACCCTCTTAAGATTGTGATGTAGTATGTTGTAGCAGCTAATACTGTGCTTCCCACCACAGTTTCTATTGTTAGTTTACAATCAGTGACTATAAGAAAAGAAATGGGTAAATATCAAATCTCATTATTTAATCCTACTTAGGGATACATAAACTGCAAAACAAAACAACAAAGAAAAACTAGACTTGCAAGAAAGTCCACATTCTGGGCAAAAACATGAAGCAAATACACGTTTTTAAGCAACTCTGTTGTTTTATTAAATGCTTACGTAAAGCGCAGTGATCCTGCAGCTCCACAGTAAGGTCAGAGTGGTTTTTTTTTAAATCCAGGTCACGTACTGAATAAGTAGCAACTCAAAAGACTGGTCTTAGTTTTCAACACAAACAGTTGACAGTGGGCATAAAAATCGTAACTTGCTCCCCACCCCCGAGCCGTAGACAAAGAAAATACAATTGGGTAAAATAACAAGTAGAAGAGAAAAAATGGAAGTATTAATAAAAATGAACAATGGTCTGCTGTCTGTTTCCATTGTTGTTATTTCTGTATTCACAAAAACAATAAACATGCTGAGGCAGCAGGAGGAAGACACATGAGAGAAAGCTTAAGCACGCTATCACTGACCACAGGGAGAAGGATGTTTGACTCAGATGCAAGAAAAAGAGCTGCTGTCATCTAAAGTGGAGAAAATAAGAATAAGCAAGACTCTGCACATGCTTTCAGAACATATAACTCTGTGGAAAGTTTCAATTCAATGTATCTTAGCATAAAAACGCATTACACAGCAAGGCTTTTATATTGTTCATCAGAACTTTGCCTTCATCATGTTGACAGAAGAGCGCTACGTATGGAGTTCATTTATCACTGAGTGGCTGCTTTAAGAACATCCACCAATAAATTTAAGTTGAACATGAAGTAAAATATACAAAAGTATATCAGTAGAACCCAAATAAATGTTGAAATATAAAAGGTGTAATGAAGGGAGGGCAAAAAAACCCCAAAAAAACATCAGGTCCAAATCTCTTTTTCATTTCATTTCATTTTAAAATCCATAATAATTTAAAACTGTAAAACCTTTAATGTGTCTAGCTGTACATTTGTGTACTGCTGTGTGCATACAGGCACTCTGTTCTTTGTGTGTTTGTCTGTGAGAAAATAATAAACTCTTTCTTCTTTTTACTTGTTTACTTCCGCTGCTTTCTGTTCCAGAGGTGAGAAGTGTTAATGAGGGTGCGCCAGCCCTTCCCACCCAATAACAAATAGCAGTCCACAAAACCCATCAATACTGTGATAGCGTGCACGCACAGATTTGCTGGTAATTATGCCCTCTGGATGTTCCTGAATCCACCCCCACAATCCCCCAGCTGTCCAACCCCTCCCTCCATCAACAACTGTCCTGCCCAGCCTCTGGTCCCCCCAACAGGAGAAGTAAAGACACTGTGAGCCTAAGCATGGGGGTTGAACCAATTAGAGGAAGAAATATACAGCACAAGAGACTGCTCTTAGATCACCCAAGCACAGTAGTGCCAGGCATTGTTTCTTAGCTCTCATCCAGAAGCTTACCGGTGTGTCAGCTTGAAGAGAAAAGACCACTGTCTACTTGCAGCTTGTTGAGAAGACTGTTGTTTCTTTTACTGTTGAACTTGGATAACAAGGATCCATAATGACAGAGGCTGCTTCTGTTCACTTCAAATTGGCACAGCAAATCTTTTCAGGAGGTCAAAATTGGCACAACAGATCTTTTGAGGAGGTCAAAAAAAAAGGACAACTTTAGAAACAGGCCATTAACAGTGCTACGAGTAACCAAAGGGTTCCATAAACACAGTAAATAAATAAATAAATAAAAAATCCCTCCTCAGGATTTAACATCTTCTATTTGTTTTCCTGCTAGCATCAAGCAAATTTAGTGAAATGACCTCAATCCATTAGTGTGCTCTAGTGGGACAATTTCTCCTGAACAAAGAGGTGAGAAAAGACCCAGATGGTGGTGAGAAAGGCGCTGCCTCCTTCTCTCCCATAGGACACATGCAGATGGCAAAGTGGCAGAGCTGTTGTCATGGAAACCTTTTTTTTGTATTTCAGCTGTCCCTGGCAGGTTCTGACAGATGTGTTAAGCCTTGTGGGCAATTGGAATCGAGAGAACTGACCCCTTCCCACCTGTTTTCTGTTGTGAAGTTTGGATTTTTAGAGGCTCACAAAAAATAAAGATAAAAAAGTAAGGGAATCGGAGATGGCAAGACAGCCAGCCAGGAAGTAAACGTGATCAGTAACCTCCTTTTTGCTTATCCCGCTGTGTAATCAACGTGACATTGCAGGTGGAAAGCTCTGGGAACTTTCTTTGCCAACGGGCCCTAGGGCGAGCCGCAGGGATCGCCGGGTGACAGAGAAGCCCAGCTCAGGGACTTGTGATGTTCCCTCTCAGTCCATATCAGCCTCACACAGTCCACAGCATGAACCCAGCTCCTGCACCATCCCCAGGATTACTTCCAATAAACAGCATTTGTAGTCAGCACTGTCAGAGCCTGGAAGAGCATAACACTTCTCTCATAGAAGAAAATCCATGGAAAATGTGAGAGTTAAAATGGTTACTTATATTTCATGACCCTTGTAGGAGTTTGTCAAGGGCCAATTTTACCCTTCTAGGAAAAAAGGAAACCAAAATATAATATATAAATACATGCATATGCTCATTCAGTTGAGCTGCATTTCATTTTATTTACTTAGCACTACTTTGCACAAGGCACATTACACTTTTATCCCACTGATAAAAATGAGGTAGGAAGAATGTCAAGGGCTGAAATATGAGTTAGATCCTCATTTAATTTTACAGAGAAATCCTCACTACAAGAAAACAGCACAAGAATCGAGTCAAATTCTTGTGGCCATATTTGTAAAACTACTGATATATAAGTGTTTTGTAGCCACTGTCACAGTATTACAGTAGCGCTCGTAATCACGACATCATAGCACAATCAGAGCGTCAGTGCGATGTTAGACTGTTTCGCACACACAGTATGCTTCAGATTTGTCGTGCATGTCACTAACAATTCCAAGGTTAATGGCACCTGTACAGACAATGAAAGCATCCATGCTGCTTTAAGGCACTTCAGATAAAAGCACCTAGCAAATAGCATATGTTTTGTTACAAGTGCAAACTCAGAGGGAATGTAGAGCATAAAGTGGCAGTGATTATGTTTTGAACTACATAATACAGAACATAATTGTTTGCAAATAGAATTTTCCTCCAAAAGAACTGAAACACCTTGATGTCCCAAAAGCCGGGATGAAAACAAATTAATGGCTCTGGTGTGAAAACATAAGGGAAGCACATGTTGAGTACACACTTTTATACAAATAGGCCTTTGCAGATTATGCTGAGTGCAGGTTTAGACAGCATTTACAGTGTATTCTGCTCAAGTGTTTAGCTGCAGACATCTTGGCACATTGCTTTTGCATCACTTTTCCACTCAAAGAAGAATAATGTCTCCCTTTTGCATCCATTATTAATCTAACTGACGGAGTTTGGTGAAACTACTTGCTGACACAGGTTGACATTACAATGCATGGGCTGCAGTGTCTGCTGCAGTGCTAATGCAAATTAGATGCAAAATACAGTACTGTTGATTCCTGATGTCGAGGCGATATTGGCTTCAAAAACCAGCCTTTAGGTTCTCCTCGTCTTATTATCAACTGGCATTGTGTTGAAATGTGTCTGCCAGGACATAGCACACTTGATTAGAAGCCAATGAATGTGAGGGTGAATGGCCTCAATGCTGTTTCTTTGACTACTGCGGCAATGAAACTGTTCCAGACTGCAGACAGACAAATGAGGTCTGTGGTCACAGTTGTCAACAACTCAGTTTTTTGGTGCTGATTTTAGATCTTGAATTGCAGCTATTCAGACGCCAGCCAGATGTCCGTCTGTTGCAGTTTGTCAGCCACCTCTTAACCCCATTGGATGTGACATAGCATGTCATATTTCTTGATTCTAACAACATATCATATATACATTTTTTTTCTTTTTTTCCCTTCTTCTTTTCTTGCCAAAGGTCACAAGTGATACATGTGCTAAAACCCCTGACAGCGCCTGCATCTTTGTCAACGTATCGTTACTACACCAGAGACAAAGCTGTCCCTGCCCCGTGGGCCCTGTTCTCAGGAGACTGTTACTGTAGTTGTTGATGTGCATCTTGCTGTATGTTTGCCCGACTGTAGTAAAGAAACAATTAGCTATGTAACCTCCTGTATACAGATTTGAAGATTTTGAATAGAGTTGAGTAGAATTTTGTTTATGGTTATTATCTTAATGATAACACAAATATAAGAAGATAACCTTTTGTTACTATCATAAAGATAAGTATACAAGCAATAAATAGATTAATAACTGTAACACTAAATTTTCTAATGTTATTGTCATACATGCATTTTTTAATTGTCTAGATTAGATTAGATTAAACTTTATTAATCCCTTGGGCAGGTTCCTCCGGGAAATTCAGTTTCCAGCAGCACAGCACCAACAGAAGTTGCATGTTACAGATACAATAAAGGGGAATGAGAGTAAGGATATAAGCATAAATATGCCATATATACATATACACATATATAAATACAGAATATATAATATAGATAAATAGAAATACCAGTGGATAAATATCAAGACCAGTGGATAAATAGGAATGCCAGTCTATTACTTATCTTCAAATTAAAACAGAAACAAAAAACAAAAACGAAACAAAAAACCAAAAACAAAACTGGATAGACTGTTGACTCATCTTTAACTGATTAACTTTATGATGAATATAGGGTAACATAAATATAACTCATTTGTGTCTAGCTGAAATAGATAGAGGTGGAAAACAGAAAAAAAAAAGTTATTCAATAACCCTGTTCTACACAAATGCAGGGCATATCCGCCTTATTCTGCTGTGTTAACTTTCATATATTCTGTCTTCCTGGTCACACAGCATGATATAAATAAGCTGGCTGTCTGACATCAAAGATTTCTGTTAAAAAAAAGTTTTTCACATGCTTGATGTAAAAAACGGATATCTGTATCAACTGTAAATTGCAAAAAACACTTTCTTTCCATGCACACATGTAGTGCAGTGACTTGTACATCAGCTTGTTGACTCATTTGAATAGTTAGCTGCTGCTAAATGGTCAAACCAATAAAATGTTCATTTTCATGAGCAGTTCTACACCACACCTTTTCAGTTCTTGGTGTTTGGCCAATTTTGTAATAGCGCTGCTCATTATTCAACAGTGCACAAGCTAGAAGACAAACAGTGTGCACATTAAAGTGCTTCAAAGCCACAAGCTGACTAAAAATGAGTGCTGGAAGACTTCCCTTTTTTGTGCTCAGTTATTCTCAGTGAGTTTGGAAAGTAAGGGTTTTACTTTCAAAGGGATTGCAGGTTTTTTAAAAAATTTTATTTATTTATTTTTAATAGAAAAAAGAAGATAAGTAAAAGAAAAGTGAAAGTCCAGTAGATTCAAACTCTTCCTTCCACATTCTCTGTTGTCCCCCTCAGTTGTAGCCCCTGGTGCATGTTATGTGTTTAAATAAATGGCAGATATGGCCAGTGTGCACATTAGGTAATGAAAAATGTTACATAAAAATTCTGCTGCATTTATCCCAATTATAGATAGCTAAAGAGAACTTTTCACAAATTTGCTTCACTGATTCAAAAATTCCCATAAAAATATATGTCTAAGGCAGCAGTCCCCAACCCCCGGGCCTTGGACCGGTACCGGTCCGTAAGTCGTTTGGTACCGGGCCGCGAGAGTTGAGGCTCAGGTGTGAAATGTATGGTTTTCTGGGTTTTTATCGGATTTCAGCGTTATTTTGTTATCGTTTTTATCGTTTACTCGGTTTTCCTTGGTCTTTTCACATGTGTTATGAATAAATTTTCTTTTTTTCGGTACCGGTCTAAGGCATAGAGTCTATCATTGTTACCATGACATACTGGACACGGAGCACAAATTACATCCACTAGAAGAAGAAGACAGAAAAGAAAAATGCTTCAATACACCATAAACCATAGTGCTTTCTTTGAAGGTTAAGAGCAACTTCATCAGCAGCACATATTACACTTGTAATTTCTGTTGATATGCTATCAACATAGCATAGCTTTTATACGATATCATCTCTGTCATATTAGTAAACCAAAACAAGATGGCCTTTAAATCATAGATTAATTGTAGTTGATATTGCTGCAGATAACTGCAGGTTTCTTTTTTAAACAATCTAAAACACAGTCATGTACTCGCTTTTCTTCTTTCTGAAATAACCACAATTTGAACCTGAGGCATTAAGTGGATTCATTGATGGGAGAAAACAGTTGCAGAAGAGCTCAGTATCAATCAGACGTACTCCAGTGACTATAAAGTGGAAATGAGATGTGGATGGAATAAACCTTTATCATAATACAGGTTTAAACCAGTGGGGTAAACCTATGTATGTGCAACACCTCTCTTTTTGACTTCTCCCCTTGGTCTATCTAAAGGCAGAGTACAATATTCCAAACTGCAAGGCCACGTAGAGTGATGCTAAGCTGCAGGGAGGCTGAGTGTGACTGCTGTGAATACTGCTGTGCCAGTGTTTGTCAATGATGTATCGTGTGTAGAACGAGGCAGCAGCTTGGGGGTAGATTACTTTCCTAAACAAGGCAACGGTCTTAGAGGGTGAGTTATGCGCTGGCTATTGGTTTCTCTTCCAGGGACCCTTGACAGCAGTAGCATCTTAATACTGGCTACAGACCATGGCAACAGATTCCCTGCCAAGTGGCAGCAGCCTGGCTAGTCTGTCCTACTGCGTCAGAGAAGCTAGACCTAGAATAGGAAAAAAAAATAGGGATGTGCAGAAAGCACAGTATTTGATTTGTACTGATTAATGCATTTGTTTTTGGCACATAGTGAACAAAGATAATAGAAAATTGTGTTATTATAACTTCTAAAATACTACTAACATTACCCATAACAACAACAACAACAACAATAAAAACCTTGAATATGAGAAAATTTAAATTCACTTAAAAGAAGGAAAAACACTAAACATTTATATGAGTTTTATAGTATAGAAAACAGCACAGGCTCTTTGCACCTTTGATGTAGTTTGAAGCAGAGTGTTATGGGATTGTGGCAAAAGATTCGGAAACCCGAGTTTTAAAGATTGAGAAGCTACAAGGAAACATCAGTGCTTCAAAGAAAACTGACATAACGCATTGTCTTTCTATTAAGTGATATTTAATGCTATCATTTCTTTCAAAATATGCTTGCCATTCGAAATTACTAACAAATAAATATGATCTCAAAGACAGTGTTGCCAGCAGACAACAAACAACATTATCGACTTGATGGATCTTTGTCTGTGACTTTCTAATAGGCACAACTGCTTTCAGCCCTGTTTTGATTTTCTCTTGCATCTAAGAAATATCTTACTCTTTGGCTTCTGAAGGTTTTATGGCAATGCATTTTCTTCACAAACTAGTTGCTAGCTTTATACGTATGCTGTCTGTGGCTTAATGAGAGTAGCAATGCTGAATTATGGAACAAATTTGCTGTCATGTGTGTTGTGCAGCTAATTATGACCTGACAATAGAATCAAAATAACATGGAGTATATTTAAGTTTAAGTGACACTGATCAGTCCTTAAGTTAAAGTTATGATATGAGCAAAATAAGAAGTAAGGTGACATTTTTATAGCTCTACAAAGTTTAAAATTGGAGGAAGTTGGGGTAAATGGATTAGTCAAACCAAGACAGATATCAACAAGGAAACCCATTGTGCCGGGAAGATTTAAAACAATGTTATAGTCAACATTGTTTTCTAACAATGACCTTTCCATAATCTTTACTATGTATTGAGTACTTGAAAAATAACAACATTTTTAAAGTCTTTGTTTGAACACAGCCCACTTTTTGTAATTTAACATATAATATAGTATTTGCCTATCATGAAGAGGTTGCATATTGTCTACTGCTTATTTGTAGCACATCATACAGCTAGTATGTCCTCATGGCATTGAGGTTATATCAAGGTGAGCAAGGAAGGCAGTATTTGCCCAGTGAAATCTAAAAATACACACCAATTAAAATCAAAGTGAAAGTGATCTTTCTCCTTGCATCTCAAACAGTGTTCTATCCCAAAAGCTTTAAATTAACTGTTTGCACCATCGTCTAAATTAATGTCATCTTTTGGCAACAGTAATTAATTACTGTCTCTAGAAGTAGACTTAACCCTATTTGACTCATCCCCTTAATAAAGGTTTGTTTATCAAGCTGAGAGACCGGCAGTTTTTTCTTGCTGTTTGCACATTTTTGAACTCTTGGTCTTTGATGGGAAGCTGATGGCAGATTAGTGTGTTAGAGAAGCTGCAACTGGCTCTGCTGAGTTGTGTTCTGAGAAGTCACAATCTGCACATTGTGTAGAAAGAAAAGCTAGTATTAGCAAGTAATGATAATGCTAGCTAATGCTAATGCTCTATAATTCATCATCTCAACATGCAAGTTTTCTGTTACATGTTGGCCAACATAAGAAACTTAATCATCTTATTAGGATGTTAATCAGGAAAGCTTTAATGATGGAGAGAGGATGTCAAACAGCCAACATGTGCTGGCTCGGCAGTCATTTTCAGATTAGCATCTATGAGTACTTACACTTTTTTGACCAAGCGCACTAAGTTTAAGCAAAAGTCACCACACACCACCACCTTATGGATATAAAAGGATAGGGAGAAATAATCTAAATGGTAATTTATATCACAGGACCAGAAAGCCGAACGAAAGAGCAAAAACTGTAAAGCTTGCTTTACTGAATTATTGCATTTACTTTTTGCCAATGTTCTGCAAACAAAAATTGAATCATAAAAATCTCACCGACTTCCTCTGACAAATGCAGAGGCAGGTCTGGGATAATGTCATCAGAAAACACAGTCATGTGCAGTCATGTAGGATACATTTTCCCTGTAAGTAGTCGATAACTGCAGTTACAGCAGATACATAGCACATGTTTATCAAACAAAGTCAGTGCTGACATTCAGCAAAATTCACTCTTGCTCTCTGCTTTTCTTAAACTGCCTGCTTGGCAGACTCACCTTGCCCTAATATAAATTTCCTGTATTTATTTGTTTATTTTGGCTGGAAGTAATTGCTGCACATTTCCAAACCTTTTCTCCTCTCTTAGACCAGGCATCCATGTGACAGTCTGTTCTCCCATTGGCTTGCACATGGCCATGATAAATTAGCTTAATGCCGTGCAAATATTAATCACATTGTCACCGCAGCTGAGCAGGGAAGCAGTTTAGTACCGCAGCCGCCATGCAGCCTCATTTATCAAACCCCGGAGCTCTCCTCCTATGCTAACCCTCCTGCTTGCTGTCTCCAAAACACAAGCTGTTCCCACCCAGTTTTCTCTTGCCAGAGCTGCCTTCAACCTTTTCTTGAGTGGCATAGTTTGCTCAGATGTAACATGGCTGCCTCAGACTCAAAACTCAAACCAAATCTGCAAGCTAAATTATTTTGTAGTTTAAAAGTCAATACCAGAGAAATATCTGCAAAGAGATATTATCATCTATTCATTTGCAGTAAAATTTAATGAAACGATTATAATTGTAAATATTTCTAGTAAAACTCAAAATAAATGCATTTAGAAGTAAGTAAATGGAGATGAGATGCAAAAAAAATACATTTTTAAAACTTCAGCAACAGATGGAGATTTTTGTCACAACTGTAGTTGAAAGATGCTTGATATGAATTCCTCACCTTTTGTTACTGTCTGTGGGTTATACAACTGTACTCGGGTTATTTTTTGTTATCTCTGCCCTCAACTCAGCCTGTCGTGCCTGTGAAATGTAATGGCAACTTGCAAAATATACTCCAAGATATTCACAGCGCCTCTACTCACAAATAATGAATGCAAAAATGTAAGTGCGGCAAAAATGATTACCATTTGGGACTGCCATTTAAAACCATGGAAATGGAGTGTTTATGCTAAAATGCAGTAGAGACATTTAAAAGTAGACTTTCACAAATGATACTGTACCTGAAGCCTCAAACTCGAATGTGAGGATTTTTGAAATGGAGATGAAATTTTGCACATGCTACAAAAATAGCCTGTACATGTGGGAATATTCTTAAGGGCAGTCTAGCATGGAGCTGTTGTTCACTCCAGGGATTTTCAAATCATCAGATAAAAATCATTAAATGTATAGTTAATGAAGTATGGTAGCAAATCAGCTGAGTAAAAACCTAACAGTCCACTCTAGTGTCTTTGTTCACTTAAAAAAAATGCAGGGACAAAATAGCCCATCCATCTAGCCATCCATCCATCCTGGTTCAGGTCACAGGGGCAGCAGGCTGAATAGAGAAGCACAGACTTCCTCAACCCGGCCACCTCTTGCAGCTCATCCGAGTGGAAACCGACTTGTTCCCAAGCCAGATGAGAGTTATGTAGTGTCCAGCGAGTCGTGGGTCTGTCCCCTTCTCAGAGTAGGAGATGCCTGGAATGCCTCGCCTAAGAGGCGTCTAGTTAGATGACCTCAGCTGGCTCCTGTCGATGTAGAGGAGTAGCAAGTCTACTCTTAAATGGTTGCATCCAGCTGCCCAACCCTTGGAAGGAAATCAAGGGTACTGTGTTCCCTGTCTGGAACAGGGTTACGTCCTACACTGGGGCTTGATCTGGGGTAGAGGCTTGAGGGCGACCTAAACCTATAGGGCCTGGCTGTTCTCAGACTGACGAAATTACATAGGTCCGTCCTCCTTTGGGTCCATCACCCACATGGAGGACCATAGGGTCTGGTGCTTTGTGGACTGGGTGAAGGTCAGAGGAGTTCCCCCGGCCTCCATTACTCTGTAATGTGTCAAAATAATCTGATTACTCAGGAATAAGTAAAGAATTGCAGTTAATGAAATTAAATAATTACATTACCTGTTCTAATGTCTGCTATCTTCTGTTAGTATGATCCCATTCTAAAAGGGTTATTTATTTTATTTCTGAATTATCTGTTATTTGTGGCAAATTCTGTGTGCTGCCTCAATCAAAAAGTTTAATTAAAAGGTTTCATGAATGAAAATAAATAAATAAAACTTAAGATAGCCTCCATGAATTTAACACATGAATATTCAAACACTTGTATCTGGGTGTACAAGATAAACTGGATATGGTTTGCCAGGAAAATATGATAATTTAAAATGAAAGAAAACACAACTGACATACTCAGTACATTTATTACGATAAAGATTCCATTCTTTTTTCTCATTCTGTCTTTATTTGGCTTAATGTGGCATTTTGTAATTATTTGGCTTTATTCTGGACATAGTGTTTTGGTACTGTGTGCCATATGCCTTTGGCTGTTTACGCAGATGGCAAATTATTTTGGATTGGCGATCTACAAGGTGTTATGGATTACAATGTGTGTTCCATTCAGATTTTGACTGACTTTAACCTTGAAGATCATTGAAATCACTGGAAACACTTTTTACCTCCCAATGCAGATTTTGTTATTGGAGAATTGTAGGATCAGGAAATTTAAAGAGTTACTATGATTGTACATAATTATATGGCATGCACTGCTCCAGAAGTAGAACTTAGTTTAACAGCCTGTTACCAAAATATAAGGATGCTGCAGATATTCTACCTATAGCTTCCTTTATAGCTACAAATCTCCTTCAATATCCTGAGAGACTCTCTTTTAACTTATCAGAAAGCTGCTAAAGAGGCTAAGTCCTCCTACATATCTAACCTGGTCAGCAGTAATGTCCATAAACCTCAGACTCTGTTTCGTGTTTTAAACTCCATTGTTGATCCTCATACGTCCACCTGCCTCACACCTTCTG
>NW_005187444.1:787717-789919 GCF_000239375.1 Pundamilia nyererei | reverse complement strand
CTGCTCTTAAAACTCACCTCTTCTCATTGGCCTTTAGCAAGGTTTAACTTATTGTTTTAATTTATTGTTTTATCAGTGAGGTGTTTTATGTACTTGCGTTTTATTGTATTTTATATTTGTATTTTATTGTACAGCACTTTGGTCAGCCTTGGTTGTTTTTAAATGTGCTTTATAAATAAACTTGACTTGACTTGACTTTATTCTGGGCTGCTGCAGGATTACTTCTAATTTTTGCTTTATTGTAGGAAATCACCGTTCTAGAACAGGGTCTTATTCAGTGGTACCATAGGGAGTGCTTTACCCATTAGTGGGCAGTGCAGTGACCTTCAGAAAGTCCATTCATTACCCTTTCCTTTGTTGGACTATCTATGGGAATGGAAGAAATTATAGGCAAAAATGAACCAAGCTTGCCAGTTCAGATCATACTTGGAATGAACAAGAAAAGAAACAAAAAACAAAACCAACCAAATAATAACACATTATAGTCATGAGCTTAATTGTTATTTAAATACATCCTCATATTAGGATTTCATGAATTCTGAAAATAATAAATTCAGTACATGACCAACCATTTCAAAAATGTACAAATATTTTCATCTGAGTTCCTGTAGATAAATAAACTCCAAATTATATTGTTGTCTTTAAGTTAAATGAGTGCTCATGAAAGATTTAACCTTGCAATTAACATCCAGAATTAGGGCTTGACTGCTTATGTCTGAACTTGACATGTTTTAGCGGCATTGCTACAGACAAGAATTGATGTGCTTTAAAGTTGCACTGTATATATTTGCACCACTGGATGTAAGTAGACTGTAATAGACTAGATTGCAGTTAAATGAATTCTGCTTTCTTACCACTTCCAATTCAACTGTGCAATCCTAGCTACGTTGGCTCACGTCTGGAGTGAGTGTAGGCAACATATCAACTTCAACAAACCAGTTCCTGCTCCTTAAAAAATATTTAAGGCAAACAGAAATAATTGTTTGGAAGAAACATTTTCTTCTTATTCTTTTTTTAATAAGTGAAAAGGTACAAAAGCTTTTTTGTGTTTTTTTTAAAATGTGATGGCCAGTTCAGGTTTGAGATATGACCTCAATTCTCTATTAGACAGCTTCGCTCCAGATTTAAATTGATGAACACGTTAAAAAAATTAAAATCCATGACATAATGAGTTGTTTTGAACATTGCTCAGGCCAAGAAATCCAGTGGTGTGGTTAATTTCTGTGAGTGGGACATATGGTTCAAAGGTTGTGTGCATAAATGCACAGTACTGGTGTTATTAGTAGAGTTTTAGGTTGCTGTTCCCGATCAGTGTGCCAAATCTTAAACTTCTGTTGAACTAACATCAGTTAGAGATATCAAGTCAAATCACCCAGATAAATAAGATTAAGATAATTGACTTAATCTTAATACATTACTACATTACTTCAATACATATGTGTACTTTTTAATCGCTGCTTTCATCACAACAAGGTAAGTCACAGTAGGTTTCACTTCTCTGCAAGTACGAACATACATGGAGCTGTATGCAATAAACAGACATGACAGGCTGGCGCTTCTCACGTATGCCCACCGTTTGCATGTCTTTGTGGTGAGATTCATTAATTGGTTTAGAGAAGAAGAGATAGATGGCTGAGATTAGGTTCCCTCACACCACTTCAACTCTCCCTTGTGTTTCACCCTCTCTCTCTCACCACCTCTTATTCCTGAACTTTCTACAAGCAAATTGAGTCAGGCACCTCTTAATTAGATTGTTTCTCACTGCATTTCTAATATGTGACTAATTAGAGGAAGACAAAAAGAAAGGGAGATTGCCGAGCCTTGCACCAGAGCCGCATCTGAGGGTTTATTAAAGAGACAGTCTGTGGGTCAGTCAGCAGTTACTGAATTTGAATTTATAGAGAGGAAGAGTGTCTACAAACCTTGAATCAGCCTGTTTGAGCTTGTATAAGCAAACAGTGTTTCACAATGGTGTTGCCATTTACAAAGAATGTAGAAAAATAATTACACGTTTCAAATAGAATAAAAAAAGAAGATTACAGACGTAATTTAACACATTTTGTAGCGGTACTGGGTTTACAGATTACTGCTAAAAGCAGTGTTCTGATATCAAAAGTTTTTAAGGTAAACTGTTATCTTGGATTTGGTAAATGTTTAAATATGCAATTGTAACTCTCTGGTGCCACCTTAAAACCTGTAGTC
>NW_005187444.1:778967-786951 GCF_000239375.1 Pundamilia nyererei | reverse complement strand
AAAAGGAGGCAGAGCTGTTGAGAAATGCAAGGAGCTAACTGGGCGCTAACCGTATCATTCAAATATATTGAATGTCGCAATGTTGGCAAAGAAAGGAAGTGACGTAAGATTTGCACATGCGGGGTACCGATCGGGTTTCCGGTACGGATCGGGTAGCGACAGAAGGCATGTGCAGCATGGTGGCCTTAGCCAGATAAATCCAGTGGCATCCATATACATCCTATGCCTTTGGTAGTATTGTGGGTATGTATAGACTTGTTTTATATTTTATGTGCATGTATAGACCACTTTCTTTCAAGTAAGTTCATTTTTCTGTAAGTTTAATGATAAAACCAATCTTATGCAGTTTATGCTAGCAATCGCTTATGGAGCTAGTTAAAGGAGAACAACAAACGAATTGGAGGCATTCATTACTTGTTAAAATCATAATTTGATGTTTGTATTTGAGTTAAAAAGGGAAGTAATTCATATGAACATTGCATGTTGACATATTAAAAAAAACTGGGCTAATATATTTTCATCGTTTTATATGTACATGGTGAATAAGTACAGTGATCGTGCCTTGTACTGTTTGTTACAGTTTCACCTTCCCCTGTGTCAATAAACCTGTGAACCGGGAATCGTGTCATCAGAGTCTTGATGTGGGGAAGGAGTTTAGCTGACTGCCCAACCATAGCAGAGGCAGTACAAGCAGTCTGTGGCAATTATTTGGGTACTTAAATAAGCAAACAATTTAAAAACCAAGTTTTTGTTAACTGTATTGGAAAATTTTGTGTTTCTATTATAGCTCACCAGACATGTCAAAACATATTAGTAAAAGTCATCTCTAGACCTGGAGGACCAAAGGAAAAACAAAACAAAACAAAGAACAATAATAAAAAACTAAATTAAGACTTAATGTTTTAAACTTTATATAGTATAACTGCATAACTACATTATTGGTAATATTACATCCAAAATATTTAATGTAATATACACAAATTTTGGACACACCTTCTCATTTAATGTTTTTTTCGTTATTTTTTTACTGCTTTCTACACAGTAGATACATACTGAAGACATCAAATACATGAGGCAAAATATATGGAATTATGTAATTGAAGATGTATGCAAAAGAAAAAGATATATAAATAACTCTGAATATGTATTATATTTTTGATTCCTCAAAGTAGCCAGCCTTTGGTTTGTTGACAGCGCTGCAAACCCTTGGCCATCTTTGAAAGAGCTTCATGATGTAGTTACTTGAAACGGTTTTCACTTCACAGGTGAGCCTTGACAGGGTTCATTTGTGGAATTTCTTGGCTTCTTAATGAGGTTGGGACCATCAGTTGTATTGTGAAGAAGTCAGGTTGGTACACAGCTGACAGGCCTATTTGACAATGGTTAGAATTCACACTATGACAAGAACCAACTTTAAGAAGCAACTTTGAGAACTGAAGGTCAGTCAGTCTGGAAAATTGCTAAAACTTTAAATGTTTCCCCAAGTACAGTCGCAAAAACCATCAAGCGCTACGATGAAAATAGCTTACATGAGGACCGCCCCAGGAAGGCAGCCAGCCGCCAAATCAAGACATGCCATGAAATTGCCAGGTGGAGAAAAACGATTTGTCACTCCAGAGAACACTGGTCTGTAGCTCAAGTTTGGAGGTCTGTAGCTGTTGATTCTGCAGAACCTGGTTGACCCCTGCGCACTCTGCGCCTGAACCTCCGGTTACGACGCTCTTTGTTTTTACATGGTCTACAACTTCGTGGCTGTCATTCCCAATCACCTCTACTTTGTTATAATACCACTAACACTTGACTGTGGAATACTTCGAAGTGAGGGAATTTTACAAGTAGACTTGTTGCACTGGTGGCATCCTATCATGGTACCACCCTGAATTCACAGAGCTCCTGAGAGTGACCCATTCTTTCACAAATGTTTGTAGAAGCAGTCTGCAGGCCTACCTGCTTGATTTTATACACCTGTTACTATGGAAGGGAACACCTGAATTTAATGACATGGATATGTGAGTGAATCATTTTAACAGTATGATGCATTTATGATGCATTGTGTTTTGTATTTGTATTTATTATTGCTCTAACTCGTTCTGTGAAGCACTTTGGCATACCTGTGGTTTTTTAAATGTGCTATATAAATAAAATTGTAATATGTAAGTTTAACTGTAACAAAAAATCAAAATCAATTGTAAAATTTAAAATCAAATCTAAAACTTCATCTTAAACATGTATTTTGGAAAATCTTAGATGGATAGACGAAAATTATCAACTTAACTTCTTCAAGAAATTAACTCTATGTCATTATTGCTGTTATTACAGGATGGAGTTTAGTATTACCACAGAGTCACTGTAAAGACACTTGAATGATAGTATTTTAGCTGAGTCACTGAAAATGTGTGTCAACCCCATGTTAATCATGAAGTGAAAGAGATCCCTAACGGACCAATTAGTGTCCATCTCTACACTCATCATGGCCAATTAATTATGGAGGCTGGAAATTAAAAAAATAATAATAATACTACATTGGGCCCACTGGAATAGTATGTAATATAGCCCTGATGCACTTATTAATGAAAGCTAGCGGTTATAGAAGTGAAGGCGAGGTCAGTCAAGGTGAAGGCTCGTTAAGTTCTGGGTTTGGGTTGGAACGGCATCCTGCTGATTCAGAGTCTCCCCCAAGATAATCAGCACCATCAGAGTTCTATCCTTACAAGGCTTAAAGGGCTTCAGAAACAGGAGGGGGGGAAAAATCAATACAACCTTGCCAGAAGCAGCACAGACCACACATGCTAATGATTTTCACAACTACTGCTGTATCTGTGTCAAAACTGCTATAGAGGTATGCAGAATGCACAGCTGTATGAGCTTTGGTTTAATTTGCCATGCTAGAAGCCTCTTGCAGGCCGGAAGGGTTTATTAGATTAATAGAATGATGTCATACATTATGTATCTAAAATATGATTTCATATTTCAGATGAATTCCCTTATATGTTATGCAGTTAACATCATCTAATGTTTTTCAGCTAATTTGCCCTCAGAAATAAATAATGTTGCTAGAGAGTTACCTTGGCTTTTTTTTTTTTAATTCTTCTTCTTTTTCTTTGAGCTCCTTTTTGGGTCATTCACCACAGTGCCTCCATCTCACCCTATCACTTATATCCTCTTCTGTCAGACTAACCCTTTGCATGTCCTGCTTCACAAATGTTGTTTGTGATCTTCATCTTTTTCTTCTACCTGGTAGCTCCACATTCATCCTATGTCCAATATATCCACTATCCCTCCCCTGCACATGTCCACACCCCTTCAGCTTTGCTTCTCTGACTTTGTCTCCAAACCGTTCAACTGTAGGTGTCCCTCTGATGTATCCATTTCCAATCCTGCCTCTTTTGGTCATTCCAAGTAAAAATGTTGCCAATCTGCTAGCCTCAGCTCTGTTTCCTGTTTCCTTTTCTTCTTTTTGTCATTGCCACTGTCTCCAAACCATACATCATAGCAGGTCTCAATACATGCTTTCACTCTTGCTGCTCTCCTTCTGTCACAATTCACCTCTGACACTCGTCACCCCCTGCACCCTGTCTGCAACTTCACTTCTCACTGCTTAGGATGGTTCAGCCAAGGTATTTAAAATCAATTCTTCAGTAGTTCTGATCTCTGCATTTTCACCATTTCCCCACCTCCTTCTCATTCTCACATATGCATTCTGTGTTGTTCTACTGACTTCGATTCCTCTTTTCTCCAGAGCATACCTGCATCTCTGCAGAGTTGTCCACCTGCTCCCTTCTCTCACTACAGATCACAGATGTTATACACATTCCACTGAGACACCCACCTGACCTGATCTCTTCACCTGTCCTTCACCACTGCAAACATGAATTGTAATCCCACTAACATCTTCAGTCCATCAGTTAGTTAAACAACTATTATTATTATTATTACTATTATTGTTCTTTGCTATCTTTTAAAAGTTCATGTTTGTATACCACACAGTGGTTAAGATATGAGATGATGTTTTCCCTATCAGCAGTTCAAAATCTGCTCGCAGCATCCAGTTAAGGTTACTAAAACATCAGTTTTGGTAAAAAGGTACTTACTTTTTTATTTTGAATAATACACATCATTCAGTTTTAAACATACCACTAAGAGCACTATGAAATCATTATGTTTTTAAAAATAGTGTTATTTACTTCACCAAAATATGATTTAGCTAACTTAAGAAAATTTGGACGCCTTGAGCACTCCAAGTTGTGCACTTTAAAGAATTATGCTAGTGGATTTTTTTTCTTTTGCATACTGTAGCATGTGGCATATTGCTCTAAAGATTCCATATTCCCTCCTTTTTCATCTGTCCATAATCAATCTTTCACATGCATGCTTTGCTAGAGTAAATGTGAGGAAAGGCATTTTGTGTGGCACCAGAGGACAGATGTTACCCGGTGTGAGACTGACAGTCTGGAGCATCCAGAGGAAGCACATTTTAGTTGTTGCTGAATCATATAGCTGTGAAATTTCTCAGGGTTAGAGGCGTATGCAAAATGCCTAGACATCAGTTTATTGTTTAAGCTACGGAAAGGGAAAACAAATGTGTGTGTTTGTGTTTTTGTGAAGGGGAAGCAGATTTATTTTTCTTTAGGGATTTCACATTTTTCTTTCGATTCCTAATAAAATCACACAACAGTAAGTACAAGAAATGTTTGTTAACTCTGGACTAGAAGTGCGGCCACAGAATTGGTCATGTCTAGCCTTGTTGATGTTGATGAGATTACAGTAAAATTCAGAAATACATTTAAAAAAGAAACCAAAAGGCTGCAAACTGTGAGTCTGGTCAAGAATTAAGTTCCCATTCATAATAATTCATAATAACTTTGTATATAACACATATATAACATATATAACTTTGCGTGTGTGTGTGTGTGTGTGTGTGTGTGTGTGTGTGTGTGTGTGTGTGTGTTTTAATCAGATGTTTTGTTAGAAATGAAACTCCAAAGCAGCTTCAAAGATTCCCAAACAGTTCAAATACTTTTAATGCATAGCTCATCAGTTCTCTATTGGGAGAGCTGTGGGAGTGTGCCAGTGAGCAGGGCGACGTGGGAGACAAATCACTGGTTACTATAGCAGTAATCAGTGTAAGGGTATTACTGTAATTACTGGTATGACAGTGATGTTATAAGTACAAATAGCCAAATGTACAATTACCCACTCAACAAATGATAGCCCATGCTGTGTTGTGCAACTCTAAAAATTGAGGGTTTTTTGCTGAAGAAGAGAAAACAATTAAAATATATAATTAATATGTATCTGTAATTTTGGCTGAAAGTGGTTGATAAATATGATCAGACACAAAAACAGTACGTGGAAAAAAAACATTTTGGGTGCATGCCACTTTGATGTGTTAAAATGTAAATCATAATCAGTATTTTCAATTCAGATTAATTGGAGTTAAATATCTAGTGAACATTCATTTGATGTGGATACCTATGTTTGTTGTATGCCTGTGTTTCAAGAGCTAGATTTCTTAAACCGCATTAGGACTCAGGTATGCATATTTCACTACTACTACTACATTTTGAAACAGAAAGTTTGTGATGAAAGGAAAGAAAATGGTTTTAATGTATTTGTTTGAAAATCTGGTGGCAATCTGCCCCAAATAACACATTATGCATATGACACACAAACAAGTAGATTAAGTAGAGAACTGTTTGCATGCCACTGCACCACCACGGCACCACTGCATAGGAAGACATATGCAGCAAATGGACCTACTAGGTTGATATACTGCTGTTTTGCTACATGAAAAGATTTGCCCCCTAAGCATTTTTAACTTCCCCCTGAGTCACCTCATCCTGGTGTTGAGTTTAAGTGAATCTCTGTGAAATGTATTATGCATCAAATGTCAACAGCTGGAGTGCAGAGTCTATAGTATATACAGTCATACTACATCACTAGCTTGGACCAAAAAACACTTAAATTGGAAACACTGTAGATATTTATTCTATACTTTTTTCTTTTTTTTTTTGTCTTTTTTAAGTTCAGTTTATAATCACACACAATTATTTCTGGAGTGATGTTATAAATATAACGGAAGCTGTATGGTGATGAGATTTAAGCATTCTGACATTCAGATAAAAGTGTGATAATACACATGCAGTATCCAGGACATCCTGGAAGATATAGGCATTACTGAAACTAATTAATTTTTAATAAACATCCCATAAAGCATTGTTCTCTTTCCTTTAAGCTACATACAGTTGAAGTTGTATCACTTTTCTTTTATATTTCATTAAATGTTGGTCTTTCGCAGCTTCAGCAAAGATCATTTGGTTCTGATTAATGGCAGTCAGGGACTCAGTGCTCAAAGCACAACAGACTACTGTGAAGACACTCTTTCATCCAATTAGACTAAAAAATATTGTTTGGCATTTTCTTGGCTTAAGATGACACAGTCTCAGGTACCCATGCTTGATTTATTACAGAGAATAATACACTGTATTGTGTCTCACAGGGATCTCATAGAAGGGATCTGAAATTAAATATGGAATATATGTATTAACATGACAGCCTCTCCAGCCCACTGAAGCAGGACTTGATGTCTCTAGACGTTAAATCCCCTCTGAACACTTCTGTTGCACAGGAGATACAGTTTAATGAACTACAATCTAAATTCTGGGTCACTTTCTTGTCAAGGTTATCCAAAATACGGACCATCAATGGCATCAATCATAGGAGCACCAGTTCAGCCTGTTCTGATGTTGAATAGCGGTGAATCTCAGATCTCTTTGAACTAGTTTAAAATATATTCTCTGAAAATCTCAACATGCCAGGGCTTTCCAAACGCACTTGTTGTTTGCTGGCTGATTTAAAAACATGGCCACTCATATATCTTATGACCCATTTTGACAATGGAAGAGGACTGTAAGTTTGGGCAGTCTGACCTTGCTCTGATGTCTTCCAAGATCAATCCAGGCACACACATTTGTCATCACCTGTGTTGTCTGATACTTTGATAAATGACTCAAAACAGAAATCAAAGACAACAACCCAAAAAGCTTGACAGGCTCAGAATAACTGGTGATGAGAAACCAACTTCTGGAAGGATTCTGTCTTTGGTTTAGGGTTTACTGATGCTACCATTACATATTTGTTTCATTGTTTACTTGTGGGTTTTTCTGTTTTCATCTCTCCAGTCTAGGTTGGGTTGAACCTGCCATTGCTTCTTCATCTACACACCTACGCACAGGCCAAACAAACCTTTGGAAACCCGTTATTTTTTCACTGTTATGGCCCTAGCAGGGCCTCCTCCTGAAGTTGCTTGTGTGGGCGTGTCCTACCAGTTCTCCTGCCTTAGGTGCCACCTTTTTCTTTTGTACAGCTGCCTTCCATCAGCAATTAAAGGTATTTAAGCCCATAGAAAGGTGAGCTCTGGTGCCAGATAGCCATGTGAGTGGTTGGAGCTAGTGAGCTGTGTGTTTGGTGGTGGCAGGTAGTGAGCTGTATTTTGTAATTGCTTGCTCCTGCTCGGTGGAGAGGAGTGTGTTTGGTTACTAATCTCTTTTCTGACTTACTTTTCAGTTTACTGACCGACTCTTGAGTTTTGTTATGTTTTTTTTTAAATGGTAATAGTGGCTTGTCCGTCTCTTTTCATTGTGTTACTAATAGAAACTTTAATAAAACTCTTTAACCATTTTGCCTCCCTGTCTCCTTTTTCCGACACTTTTAATGTTTTTTAACACTTTTTGTTCCTTTCCCTAATCGCCTGGACCCTTTCAGGGGAACGTGACATGCCCATTGAGTTTTGTTTCAATAAGGAGAGATTATTTGAAAGGAAAGAGCAAATGTGACCATACAAAGTATTTTTGTTTATCAGATTCCAATAAGGAGCAACATTATAGACCTGAATACAAGATGAAGCCATGAGCCACTCCAACATCATTGTGAAGTTTGCGGACGACACTACAGTGGTGGGTCTTATCACCAACAGTGATGAGAC
>NW_005187444.1:771329-778104 GCF_000239375.1 Pundamilia nyererei | reverse complement strand
TTTGCTTGTTTACATTATTGTATTTTGCACAACTCTGTTGCTTGTGAAGCTCGCACACAAGAATTTCACTCACACGTGCTGTACCAATGTACCTGCACATGTGATGTGACAATAAAAGTGATTTGATTTGATTTGATTTGATTTGAGACACTGGCTAGAACCTCCAGAATCTATAAGATGGTGGTGGTATAGCACAACAGATAGTCTGAAAAGGACAGTGACAGAGAAAATTAATTCAAAGAAAAGGCCATAGGGGCTGAACGCAAGCAGGTAGATTATTAGGTTGGACTGAAATACTGAGTAAGACGAATTTGTCAGCATGGGAACCCGAAAGTGAAAAAAGAGCTTGCATGAATAGTGAGCATATCACCAAAAGGATCATCTTAAAATTCACTACAAAATATTAAAAAAGAGATGTTTTTGATATATCAAAATAATGTAGACTAAAGAAAACCAACACCATCCATGATTATCAGCCATTTGTTATAGCTAAGTTGTTATTTTTTTTTTATTTTTGCTGTTAGTCAGAGTCGCCCACTTTGAGAGACATGGTTATGTGTCTCAAACCAAGGACGTTTCAGTCCTGAGATGTTGACAGCATGTGGGGCGCAGCTTATGGCCAAAGCAGCAGAGTATTCAGCGACCCAAGTGCTCCTCTGCTGTCAGGTCTGTAGCCCTGCCCCCAGGCTGTCTAGAGAGTCTTAATGTACTCTAAAGCTCAACTGCACTCACCAGCTCCAAATGCAACTCACGGTTTCATGTTTTTTGCCACTTTTTTCTTCACCTCGGTGTCCTCTCCGTTTGTGGTATGTCACCAAAGGTAATATGTATATTATCATACATCCCAAAAAGTTGACTCTGTTCATTTGGACGTAGCTTATTCAGTAGGAGAAACGTTTCATCACTCATCCAAGTGACTTCTTCAGCCTGAGCTGACTGCAGGTTTCTCCAACCTTACAAACTGAGGAAACAATGGACTGAGAGATCTTTTTTTTTTTTTTACCATTTATATGAAATTGTCACAAAACTGGGTTTCACCAGGATGCTACAACACAAAGTGAACACCGTCCCCACAGACACAGCGACCAGGGAAGCAGAAAAACATCATATCAAGAAGGCCCTGAGTAAATGTGGTTATCCCAGCTGGACATTTGCCAAAGACTGTAAGGCACCTAAAGAAAGCTCCAAGTGATCATGGAGAGAAGAAGGATAACTGCTGCCTCAGTGAAAACTTCTAGTGCCTCCCTTATGCGTCAGGAGTATCTGAGCAGTTGAGAAGCATTTTCTCTAAACACTGCGTCTCTGTGGCTTTTAAACCCCAAAACATGCTGTGCCAAAAATTGGTGAACCCCAAGGATCCAGTCCCCCGACAACAACAGAGTAATGTAGTGTATGCTGTGAAGTGCCAGGAGGATTGCCAGGATTTAACCAAATAAACCTCTGGCTAAGCGGCACAACACAGAAGAGCTCACTCATCAGGACAGGACTCTGCAGTCCATTCACACCTACAGGCCAGTGGACACTGTTTCAATGATGAGGATGTACACATCCTGGACAGGGAGGAATGCTGGTTTGAGCGCGGAGTCAAAGAGGCCATTTGCATGAAGACGGAAAGACCATCTATGAAACAAAGAGGGGGCCTAAGGGTACATCTTTCACCATTTTACAATGTTTTGATTGCAGCCATTCCCCAGCTCTCTGTGAATGGTACTCATGACCGTTGTTCAAAGACCATTGATCACTGATCAATGGTCTTTGATCAGTGGGCTTTGATGATTGTTAATCAATGGTCATGACGATTAGCATATTAATGATCAAGAAACTGACCTCACATCCCATTGTTTGTCAGTGGTGCTAGTTACAGAATTTTGCAAATGTACTGTTTATAAGGTTGGGAAACCTGCAGTCAGCTGAGTCTGAAGAAGTCACTTGGATGAGTGACGAAATGTTTCTCCCACTGAAAACGCTGCGTCCAGATGAACAGAATCAACTTTTTGAGATTTCCTACCTGAATGATTGAGCATGAATCAAGATATTATTATATATGTTTGTCTTGAGCAGGCATGAGGTGGAGCAATCTCAGTTTTGACGAGGTGATGCCACAATGAAACACTGTAAATATCTCCTGTAACAGCATTTGCTAGATTATTCCTATAACTTCCATCACTCGGCAAACAAATTGGCTGTAGGCAGAACGAGCATTGGTAATTGCGCCACTTTCACACTAAACAATACAATAATATGACTAGAAAATTTAAAACCTAGAATTCTCAACACAATACATTGCTTACCTCATGATCTCTCTGAAGTACATGTTTTGGTATACTGTAGAAATTCTGAATAATTTTGTGTAACCACTGAAATTATTGAGTGTGTAAGTTCAATTTCACTCATCCATAAAAAGCTCCAGCCATGTTTAAAGCTATTTTTAAAGTCAAAAGAACGCTGAGCAAAGGGGAGATTATTTTGGATGCTCTCTGGCACCAGTATATATGCACTAGTCTCCTACTAAGTGCGAATGTCTGCAGGCAATCTCTCCATCTGCCAGTACACTGCAAGCCAGACTGTCCCAGTCACTGCCTGTCTCTTTCTTCATGCTGCAACCCAAAGACAAGCACAGGGCAACAACTTGCCTCTTATCCAGCACCACCCACCCCAGTCTCTGTCCTCTGGGTCCTCAGGGCTCTTTGATAGTCTCACAGGCAACATATGGGAGTCTGATTAGCATATGGCTGTGAGTTACTGCATTCCAGAGCCCACAGCAGGACATGGTAGAAAAGGCTGCAGGGAGGAGTCTAATTGATTCAAACCACTTTCTCCCTAGAGCATGCTGAATGACAGAGTAACCTAAAATAGTATGGATATCTTTAGGGTATCTGAAATAGACTTTTTGCTGCTTCTAGTATTAGAATGAGAATATGAAACGTGGGTTTTATACCTTTTTCTAAATCTTAGTTTTTAAATTATTATTTGACCTTATGTATTTGTCCTTTTGAGATTTCAGCACAGTCTTGCAAAGACAAGATAAATAATCTTTTCTTGTCTGTTTTATATTTAAATATAAAATTTGCCACGCATTATAGGATAAGTGAAAAAAAAATTCAAAAACCAAGTTTTTTTTTATAGAAACAATTTTTCTATCTGTCAACATACAAAAAGGAGGGCAAACGCCTGCACAGCTTTTCTTAATTCAATGCAGATATTCATATACATTCAATATTCGATTAAATATAATTTAATATTTGATGTAGCTATGTGGCTAGGTTCTGACTGGTAAACAAAAGGTTGTACTTGTCTTTTTAGGCTAAGACATAAAATACCATTATATTAAAAATAACACATGTTGTTGTGCAAAGGTAAAGATAAACCTCAGTCTGGAGGTTCATCACATGGCTCTGTACAGCATTCTTTTTAGAAAGCAACGGCAGCAGCAAATGTCATTCTTTGTTGTAACCTCAATAAAGTAAGGGAAAATACACTGACACATCATAAAGCAGTCCATAAAAAAATGTTTTTATCTTTTCTGCTGTGACCAACACAGCACTTTCACAAATGGAGTGGTATGTTATAGATTATCATAAACTCTTTCTTTTTCCATTTCAGCTTAAAGAATTCCAGTGTGCGCCTCATGTGATCTCCCTGGTAGGAGACTCTGGCCTCTTTACCTATAGACAGGTCTTACACAGTAGAATATAATCTGCTGTCTAACACATGTCATTAAAATCTAATTGTGCAGTGTTGAATAAATATATCTCATATTATATGTACAATGAGTCTTTATATTTATTCAAAACTGCATTTAAGTACTCTTAAAACAATACTTAAATGCTGGGTAAGAATCACATTTTAAATAATAAACTGAAATGAAGAAAAAAAAAATATATATATATATACACATATACATATATCTCCATAGGTTCCTCATCCTATTCCAGACATAGTGGTGGTAGACAAAGAGAAGAAGACGGCCGTAGTGATCGATGTAGCGGTTCCGAATGACAGCAATATCAGGAAGAAGGAACACGAGAAGCTGGAGAAATACCAAGAGCTCGAGAGGATGTGGAAGGTGAAGGTAATGGTGGTCCCCGTGGTAATCGGAGCACTAGGTGCGGTGACTCCCAAGCTATCCCGGGAATAACATCGGAGATCTCTGTCCAGAAGAGCGCAGTCCTGGGAACAGCTAAGATACTGCGCAGGGCCCTCAAGCTCCCAGGCCTCTGGTAGAGGACCCGAGCTTGAAGGATAAACCGCCCGCAGGGGCGTGCTGAGTGATATATATATATATATATATATATGCCACCTTAGATTGTTAGCAGCACTTTCTCTTAGGGTCTTAACTTCTCAGAAGAATTATTTTGTTAGATGCAGTTCCATTACTTGCTGAGTACTAGTAAAAGGCCCCAGCAAATTTGGCATATTCTTTATATTCAGTGATACTATTTATCCTGGAAATACACAGTTAACTTTTACTAGGAAGTAAAAATACAAATATAACCATTGGCACACATTGTTCAATACAGAGCAAATAATGTATTTCAGATGTTGATGATAGCGCAAACTATTCACCAAATACCGCTAAAAACTGTCTAGTTGTGTCTCTGTAAAAACAGAAAACATCACAGCTTCTATTGTCATGGTCTAAAGTGTTTGTTTGAAGTGACAAAAGAGTACAGTATCATGCTGCTTGTCTTTCCTATGTATTATATCAATAATAGTGATCCGGTTCATTTAGACAGAAAATACTTATTTGAATGATTGTGTGGATTATATTACGTGCTCATTGCCAGACTAAATAGCACCACTGTATCTCTCCTCACTGAATATGTTGCATGAGATCTTTTATTGCAAAGCTGACATTGTCAAAGCAATGTGCCTTTATCTCTTGGGAGGCTTACAAGGCCAGGGCATGATTGTCTCTCTGAATTAATGGCTCTCTGTCCAAGTGAAAACTAGAACACCAGCATAATTAAAATCTACTCTATATTCCACAATGGCTCCCTTGTGTTACCAGGTGAGCAGTGCCGTGCCCGTGCATGCACTAGGTGTTTGCAGGCAAGTGCTTCACTTTAAATGGAATAGAACTGAACTATATGCATAAAATGCAATACACTGATAAAATGTGGCGAAGGCAAACGAGGTGGTATGTTAGGAGAGAGCGATAACTATAACATCAATGTCGTACTAAAGTTTGTAAAACTTTTCCAAACTTTGGGCGACATGCAATTTAAATGATCTGCCGGTTTTCTACAGCTATTGAGGTTTAGTCTGAAGTGTGTTGGCTGTCTGTCAATCAAAAAAAAAGAAAAAAGAAATAGCCAATATGTGGTATATACTCTGGCTCCAACATTACCCCTGTCCCTGTGGCCCATGTTTGCAATGTCAGTTTAATTATTCATTAAAAGTTAAGTCAATCACTCATGGTTGTTAGACATGCCATAAAAGGCCCAACAACTGACATTCAGCAGAGCATAACAAAGACAGAAATCAATATTCCAATATTATCACAGGACAAAGGCGCAATCATTTTCTACTCGCTGGCAGCGATATTGATGCCTGTGTTTTTACTTTATTTCTTTTATTTATTCTCTTCATTCCTTTTGCCTTTAAACTTGATATATTATCCAAACTGAACTTCCTTATTTATATTTCATGTTCTAACCCCCTAGCATTTGTTAATACAGCAGTGCAGTCAGTCTAGACAGAGCTTCAAAACTATGTTTCAACTGGACAGTATGTGGACACTCTGACATCCAAAGCATTTCCTTGTATCTCAGATCCTACACGACCAGTGAGCTCTGCTGTGGGAAAAAGTGAAGATGAAATGCTCTGACCAAGTCTTCAAAGTCTCTGAATTTCAAAGGCCAGGTGATGGAGCAGGTCAACGCCTTTAATTACCTGAGAATAGAGATAGGCTGCCAATCTGAAATGCTCACATGGTGTGCAAGAAGCCCCAGAACACCCTGTTAGTAGATTTAAAGCTCCAACTTATGATTGCTATACAGATCACCTTTCCACCCCAACTGTCAGAGTCCATATGGCCCAGAAGGTGTCTCAAGTTGAATGAGCTCTTTAAAAAAAATTTTTTTTTAATTCTATATTACATTTTGTTATAACCTGTCTGCGTTATGGCATCAAAATACATACACCATACTAACGAGCAGACTATATTGGTAATGTGTATCAGAGAAACCTCTTTTCCAGCCACATCATTCTTGTTCAAAATCCTACTCAGTCACTGTTGCCTTCAATGGTCAAAAAAGTTCAAGGGGAAGTTTGAGTATTTATTCATTTCAGTTGCACAAAGGCTAAAAAAATGCTTTGGTCTTGACATTACTTTGAGCTTCCGGAAACTTGCATGTATCCTTATAAACACGCACTTTCTGAATTTGTTAGGTTCTTGCACGTGCTGCAGGTTGGTTTGTTCTTCGGATTGTTCAGTGTTGTCCTAAATTAAATGGTATATATTTTCAATATTGAATCCTAAATAATATCCACTGTAATGTTAAAAATTGCATTTGATAATTAACATATGGCCAAAATATTAATTAATGATATATGAGCTTCTCATTTTTGATTCAGTTCTTGGACCTGTGTCACATATAGGGATGGGTATCGTTTAGGTTTTATCCGATACCGGTGCCAAATCGGTACTTTTGAAACGGTGCCGGTGCTTAAACGGTGCTCGAACCGGTGCTTAAAGAATGGAGAACATAAAATTGGTCCAAAAACCTCTCATGTTCAGCTGGTTTTTTTTGTAAAAAGATAACAATGTTAG
>NW_005187444.1:760325-770651 GCF_000239375.1 Pundamilia nyererei | reverse complement strand
AAAAAAAAAGCACCGAAATAAAGCACCGAAATGTGCGCTGCTTTTCGGTCTGGTTACTACCGTTTATGTCAGATGGCACCGGACACCGGTACCCATCCCTAGTCACATATCACATTATTTTAATGTTACACTTGACAAAAATGATATGACTATGGCATGCATCATTTAGCACATTCTATTTTTGTGTGAGACCTGTGGTCACCCTGCTCTGTTTACTTCACATGTCAGTAAATATCCAGGTGGATGCCTTTGCTCCCCTGCATTTTCGCACACATTCTGCCCTTTCTGGCAGAGCACTAGGTCATTAGAACTTGATGGCTGCATTGCAGAAAAGGCAGTTCCCAAACTGCCACTCTCCCTAGATAGCAGGCTTTCTCTTCTTCCTAGCTCTCATTTCTTTTTCTATCACTCTCTTCCAGACCATCCACTCCCTCCTCTCCACCCACTCTCTGCTATCTACCTCTCTTACGCTTCATCTCCTCCTCCCACCTCTCTCTCACTCTTAGCGACTCTGTCTTTTTTACTTTCTCTCTTGTGCTCTGTCATTCCCTGTGTGTTTTATTGCTGGATCATGTCCAGTACCCACCTAGATGCCCCTGTGGACCGCAGGCTGTCTCCCTCTCCACTAATGACCTTGCATAGTATGGCTAGTCAGAGGTGGATTTCGGGACTGCTGATACCAAAAAAGAGGGTGCAACAGTGCATAAGAAATAAATCTTCAACCTCACTTTTTTTCCTAGTGGTTGAACGGGCATTGTCCCTACAGGAAATCCTGGAGATAATGATGTAGAAATGACATAACATGCAGCTCAGATGTATAATAGAAAGAGTGAAATGTTCACTTCAGCTTTAAACATTATTTTGTTACTTAAAGATAATAAAAGGAAAAGGCAATAAAAAGTGTTTCATTTTGGAAAGAGAATAAAATAAAATGCTGAAAAATTCAGTAAGTGACATGTGAGTACAAATTACTGCAGTTCGAATCTGTTACAGTTTACTTATGAATGATTTATTCACAGGTGGCTGACCACAAAGAGCAGCTTCATAGATTTTACAGTTTGTAAGAACAGAAATATGTTCATGTCAGAGGCATTCAGCCATCCATCCGTTTGCTAAAGAGGTCGTGTGTCAAAGGACAAAGTGTCACTCAGGGATGGAGCCTTGCTCAGTGCACACAGACCCTGGAAATGTTTGTCACAAGTCTGTGCGAAGATGGAAAAACTTACTTCATCTGTAAACTTCCAAAACCATACCTGATCTAAATTTAGCCGATCCCTCCTTCAAAGGCCATCTTCTTATGTGCATCTGTAACACTCTCTGCACTGTGGGACCTTTTTGAGCACTTCGTACTTGCATTACTACAGAGTGCACTGGATTCCATCCAAAAAATCAAATCACCAACTATCCAATTTGAATTTCACTTTGGTGAAGAGGACAGAGACACATGTAGCCAAATCTGGAGAAAAGGGGAGAAAAGTGTGATGAGATTCTATTGATTGAACCTTCCTTACTTTTTCACAGACCTCTGTCCTGGAACACAATGGCACACATCACATGTCACATTTCTCACTGCTGAAGCAGAACTCCTTATTAATAGTCTAACCACAGAGAAATTTCATATCATATCAAAAAAAGCACATTGTTCTGACTCACTTCAGACCCAATATGTCAACTTTTGTTATGGAAACTGGATTTTTTAAACTGAAAATTATAATGTGAATCTATATAGTAAAATATCTCCAAAACCAACTTATGTATGAGGTGTCATAAATGAAAAGCAAGGTTGAACTGTTTAAAGAAAAGTGATATTTGAAATTTCCCCCAATTGTCTTCACCAGATAAACTGTGAGCGTGTCGGTATGCTGATACCACTATAGCTGTTACCTTGCTGCTGTTAAAGACATGGCTGTATGATCAAGCTGCTTCCTGAGAGGAATCTAAAAAAGGTAGACTAGGGGAAAAAGGCACTTTAATCACTAACACATTAGTTGCAACAGCCTTAATTCTTTATAATGGTTCGGTGACATAACATTTCTTCCTAGTTTTTCATCAAGCCCAAATCAATTAAACGCAAACCACATTAACCTGTAGAACAAGGAGATGCTTCCTACCTAGATTAATTATGGTCATTTCATCTTTGCATCGTAAAGACCATGCTACTGATAAATTGTTTATACATTAGTTGTTTAAAGACCAATGATCGTGTCCTTAAGTTGTTGATGAATCATTGCTCCTTGACTAAACGGGTTCCTTGAGGTTAAGATGAAAATGATTCCTTGGCTCTATGCAAAAAAATGCATGTGGCTCTGCCAGCAATAACATTCCATCATGACTAATCTCTGCAGTAAAGGAGATTAGGAGACTGGCACTTCACTGTCTTCATGGTTACACTCTAAAATTGACTGCATAAGCAAAAAGGGCAGAGGTTGTTGATTTGTTGATTTATCTAAGAAGCAACTACAAGGTCAAGCGTGTCAAAACATTATATTAGGCAGTGACACAGCTTGATCATGATCAAGTTTACCAGTTTCAAAGGTCTTCTAAATGATGACTACCCCTGCTCTGATTCATCAACATAATACTCATCAGGCTTGTCCCCATTGCAAAAGACTGCTGAGCCACATCACTTGAAAAGCCTCATTTATGCCAACAAGCATTTAGGCTCAATTCCCGGTGAATTATGGATTGATTTAGGAATTCTTAGGTGCTAAGTTTTATAGATGATCTCTAAAATCTATGAGAAAATGTAACATAGTTAAACACACAAGCAGGCACTTGTCTCGTTGATACATTTTCAATTCCAATGTCTGAGGGGGACACATTCCTAGTAAGATTCAGCTAATATCACTGACGTACGTAAGAAGCCAGCGTTCCATGCCAGCAGCATGAAAACCATTTATCTCTCTTAGGTTGTGCATGGTATTTCTTTTGGGTAGGCAGTAATTTATGCCCCAGGCGGTGACAGGCAGAAAAATGCCTTACATGTTTTCAAAGCAATATGAGAGGGGCTTGTCTAAATGTCCCCGTCCTCCATCTGTCTCTATTGGGCTTTCGATAGACACACTTCAATCTCTTCATCCGAGCCTCTCTGGCATCAGGATCCTGTGGATGGCCCTATAGGCAGACAGGCAGAGAGCACTTCACTTCCTCCCACACTCATCTGCAAATTTGAGTAGTGGGACGGGGCCAGGGGGATGCGCAGTGGGACAGATCATTTAGATATAATGTATCACTGGAATATAATCAGCCTAACTCACAGGAAATCATTTTCACTCGAGGTGATAGCACTTCCTCGTAACTAATAGTGATACTAGCTGATTTGATGCAGATCATAGAGAATAACCAGTTATAAGCAGTTGAAATACCCAATTACTTTAAGTTCCACTGTAATAGAAAGGAATACAGAAAACTACAGTGTATTTTCTGGTTTGTTGATAGTAATAAATGAAAGGAGACCATATATAAAACATGCATAAAAAACAAAAGCGGTATGTTTGCTTCATGCGTGAACACAGTTACATACCCCTGTAATTTATCAGGAATCATTTCATTTTGTTAATATAGCACTGCATGGACATGGAGCCAAAACAACTCTGAATAAACAACACGTTGGAAATCCTAAAACTAACAGTGACAACAACACATTAATCCAGAGCCTCAGGCATGTCTGATACATGACTGCCTCTCTTTAGAAATGAGCTTTGGTGGTGTGTGAGAGCTGTCAGAGGCTAAATGCTAAGGCGACACTGTTGGTTATGGGTTACAAGTGAAAAATGTGGAGGGTCACATATCTGTGAATTGTCTTTACTTTGTGTGCATATGAAATGTACAGACAAATAACAATGATGTAATCATTGTTATGTGAAGAGAGTATTCTCATCAGCATCATCAGGTCTTGGTTGAAAGCCTTCACCCCAGGAAAAAACAAAAAAAAAGCAAACATGGTATTCAGTAATATTGTTCCAATATGATTTATCAGAAAGGAAAGAAGTTTTATTTTTTTCAACAGACAAATTAAAATGAAGACAATAAAGCCTGTTTAATCAAGCCTATTGAATCGAATAATTTTCTCATCAATGAAATTTACCTTACAATGAAAAGAACACGAATTGTAGGCTAAAGGGACCTAAATGTAGATTCACTCCCAGGCAGATGTAAAGGAAGAAAAACAAAAGTCCATTAATAAAAGATATTCCACAACAGGGAAGGAAACACATGGGAACTGCACAATAAAGCTTGATTTAGACTTCTGTGGGAAATTTATGCCCTAACTTACATAGTAAGTTAAGTAAAGGTCCTTTGATCCCCAAACCCCAACCTACCATGACATTCAAGTCATTGTGGTCTGCAGTGATCTGATGTGTCGTTACATTTTTGGGATGTGCACATTATGGAAAAAGTAGGATAAAAACGGGGTTCTGGTTATGGTGTAAGTTATGATATAGATCTGAAGTATAATTCATGTGTTAGACAAAGGAAAGAGTAATAAGGAAAGAGGACACAGCGTGGTAATAAGACACAGGTGGGAATAATCAAACACAATGAGACAGGCGGTGAGGTATATCAACACATGAAGCAAAAAACCCCAAAGTAAAACAGGAAGTGAGATTTGAAAAGCACACAGGAATTTTTTTTAGTTTTATTTTAGTTTTTTTTTCCAGATCTCACTTGGATCATTGGCTGTCATGGACAGTTTTTTATATTCTGTTACTGCCTCTCATATTAATTTAACATTTTGTTTTAATAATTTTAAGCTGTATTATTAATGTATTTTAATATCTGATGTTTTTTTTTAAAATAGTGCCATTTACTTAAAAACAAAACATATGGAAAAATAAAGCAACAACTTGATCATAATAAACAATATACAAAACTTTTTCAATAGCATGGAGGATAAAATCCTACAACACCTGCTGTGTTTTCCTTTCTCCCTTTCCCTCAACAAACTCCTACAGCTATTGTGCATTAACAGGTCAGTATAAATTAACTGGACTTATATTAGGTGCTTGTTAGACATAATGAAATGCATCAGACAAGACTGCTGCAGAGGCAATGGCCATTTGGTTTCATACCCTTCCTTTGGACCAACAACTTCCCATCTTCCCATGTCCAATTTAATTTTGTTCTGAATGATGAACTCGCACTAGCTGCCGCAGTGGGCACTGGCATTACCAGCACACTTCAGTCAGACTTAAATTGGAGAGCACTTTTTCCAGGGAATCCACACATACAGACACACACACCATAAAACTTTAAATCCTTATTTTTTTTACGAGTTAAAAAAAACATAAACAAACAAACCAAACCAAAAAAAGGAAGAAAACCCCCCAAAACTAATCTCACCAACCATGATGACAGTTTAACTGCAGGGGCAGGTAACTTGCATGTAGCAGTTCTAAACTGCACACATAAACAGCCAAATGCAACAAAACCAGAACTGGACAAGGCTTCACCTCCTATTGGGGTTAGCAGGAAAACAAGAACATGGCGATACGACAGGTATCCTTGTTCATCTCACGGATGGCAATAGAGCTGCCTGCAAATATGACAGGCTAGCAAAGTTAACATTCAAATTCAGCTTCACATCCTTGCTATTGTGGGAAAAAGGGGGAACATAAAATCATATTAGAGTTTATCTGATGGACGTCATACTGTACGTGATTGAGCCTATTGTCCAAGGGGATTTTTTGTTTGTAGATGGCTACACAGCATAATCTATCCCATTAATAGACAAGCACATGAGTGCTTTCAGAAACAATTGCTATTTTCTGTTTTTATGCAAAATCATATGTGCGTCCGTCTGTCTGTGTGCAAATGTACACTGTGCCTTAATGGCATAGAGGGAGGGGTTCTCGATTCATTTACTAACATACTTAAAACATCATATAAATCACATCAATATGTCCACTGAAACAGCAGATTTGAGTGTTTCTGTAATCATTCCTCAAACATCTTTCTTCATTTATTCAGGCTTTCAGCTACAGATGTTTCCATCCTCACACAGGCCCTCGGTATGCAGCTCATATTTTTCCTTATTCCCTTCTCTCAATCTGAAAACAGGATTTTATGTAAACATGACACTGGTGAATGAACTATTCTTCCCTCTTCTTTCTTAACCACTTATCCAGTTTAAGGCTGCAGAGGGATAGAAGCCTGTCCCAGGTGTCATAGGAGAATAACCCAGGTCTGGACAGGTCACCAGTTTACCATAAGGCCAACACAGGAAGACAGACAATCATTTATGCTCATATTCTCAGTGATGGTCAATGTAAAATCACCAGTTAACATAATTTTCCTGTTTTTGGACCGTGGGTTGAAGCCAGAGTACCAGAGTGAACCAAAAGCCAGAGCAACCCAAGTGAGAAAATATGCACATGTCACACAGAAAGACTAGAGCCAGTGGGTTCTTACTGTGAGACAACAGTGCTAACGACTGTATCACATTGTCAACCTTGACTGAACTATTAATACACATTTAGGTAAACTAAAGAGTAATCAGTACTATATTACTTAGATGAAAAGGATGGGACTCAAATAATGTCACCGATTAGCACGTTTTGATATCATTTTCTTGGCACTGAAATATTCAGTGGCTGCTTATTAAAGTTGTGAAAATGTAATTTATTTTTCAGCAAAATGCACAAAAACATATGGATCACATATCTGATTATGTGAAAACACATGTTATTTAAAGGGCACTTGCCCTCTAAATAAATACATGATTCTGTGTATATTTTTCAAGCACATTTCTCTTAGTGCCAGTTAAATGACATAATTCATTATAGTGCAAGAAGTAAGATGTAAATGAAAAAAATTGTCATTCAAAGTGTGAAGTCTGTTCAGCTTTCATGTTTATTTCCACTTTAGTAATTAATTGTGTTTAAACGTAATTAGAGGGAATTGCATCTATTGTGTTACTGCCTGGAGATGCTTTCTTTCTTCGCTTTTCTTGTTTTCCACTTTTAATGTCCATTCCTTAATTGGCTGTCTCTTAAGCAGCGCACACAAGGCTGGACTTCCAAGGACAAATAACCCCGCAGCTAAACCTGAGTCACTATCTCGTTGTTTCATTGTAGCACAATTTGCAGAGGAAATCCCACTACTGTATACTGTAGAGTAAAAAACATAAACTCAAGTGACATGTATTATTCACATTCAGTCTTTCAATAAAGTAACTATGGTAACAAGACATTTGCTGCTGGCTTTTATGAAATGGTGACCAAGGTTTGGTCTAATAAAAATGGTATTCTCCTGATTATTTCAGAATCACATGTAACTCTTACCAATTTCAGGATTACTTTTCTGCTGGATACTGTGCACATTTGGTGCACACTCATGTTTCCATAACTTGCACATGAGAGATATTTTGCACATGAAATATTTGATTTGATCAGGCATAAAACAGCTTCAGGTGCACTTCTGTGCTGTTTCAGGCTTGGCTATACCCCTTAGGGTAGCACACTGATTGGCTTGGTGGAAAAGAAGAATCCCTTTTAGCACAGTTTAGTTACAGGCAGCATAGTTTCCGGACTGGGCTTAGTAGACACAACTGACAGTGTCTGTGGGTGGGGAGTCAGCGGCGGTTCATGACCTTTTTAAGCGTGAGTGACTCCTGCTCGTTGGTGTCCCCGTTGTGTCACTCTCTCCTTCTGTTTACACTTTCTCCAAGACAAAGCAAGCTAGAAAAGAACAACAGTCACATCAGCAGCTAAGCAGGTTGGTTGCCTATACCATGGTTGTACAGAAATCAAGCTGTGAATGTGGATAGCTTTGTATCTCTATGTATTTGTTCCATTACAGAGAGTAGCCAGCCTCTCAGCCAATGACAGCTAGGATAGACGTCACAGAGACGATGACCCAAAGCTACTAAAGGTACCTTACAGCTCCTATTGATTGAGGTGCTTTTACCACATCACATGGCTGAGGAATGTGGAGGGTGAAGATGGCCACTGTCTGCTCTCAAATTACCAAAATATTGTTAAGGGCTATGTAAATTCTGGGAAAAGCAAGGTAAATACACAGTCATCTATCTTGGTCATGAGTTGTCAGTTTTCCTTTGCTTCACAGAGCTCACCAAATTTTTTCTGTGACAGGTTTACACATATACATCTACACACCAACACAGCCTTGCTGATTTAAACATCTCATTAACCACCACACCAGTATTTATGTTTCAGATAAAGAAGGAACTGTTGTTTATTTGTGCTTAATTTTAAGTTTGTAGAACTGTAATAGCTGGCATAGCTGCCACCATGAAAACATATTAAATTATTTTTTATCTGCCAGGAAAACACTAAAAGTGATTATAATTAATGATTGTGTGAATTGTGTGTAGACAAAGGCTAAGGTACCTTCCAAGAATAAAGTGCTAATGGGGTTATTGAGCATATGGGAAAATTTAATTATTTCTTTCCTTTTTAACACTGCTACTAACTTAGCAGCAATCACAAACAAATGATGACTTGAGAAAATGATTAAGCCCTTGGATATTGTAAAGAGTCAGTAGCTAGTGCTAAACTTGATAACCGGTAATTATCATCCTTGTGTATATAGATGAACATCAATTCCCAGGTTAAAATATAACATAGTTGGAAAATTAACTTATACATAATATCACATAATTTAACAGGAATGGTGCATTTTCAGTGTTGCATCTATGCATTTAAACTTTCTGGTGCTATGGTTTTAAACTATATGCGAAAAGGGTTGGGACAAGACCTGGAATGACAATGAAAAAAGGGAAAGCTAACAATAACCCACAAGTCCAGAGCAATTATTCAAACACTTTGATACCAGAGTGACCAAACAAAGGGGAGAGGGCTGAAAACAGAAACATTTTAAACCTCAAAACTGTTCCTGACATACACTAAGTCTCTATCAGAAGGGTTTTTTGTTTTTGTTTTTTACCTCCATAATAGGAAGATGTTTCTAATTTGCTTTTAACACAACCTCACCTTCCTAAGGAAAGTCTGCCTACAGTGACTGGGCTTTAGTTCCCAACAGTGCTAAAATCAGCCAATTCTTTTAGCAGCCTGAAATGATGACATGACAAAAATGTGAGTGAACAATCTGTTCCTCTGGCTGATTATGAAGCTACCTACTGAGAGCAACCAGGTGCTATAGTCTACCTTGTGTTCTGAAATATGCATGTTAAAACTGTAACTAATTTAACATATTACAAATATTGAAAAACAAGATACAAAAATAATTTGGGTAAAACAAAAGGAAATAGTAATAATTTTTCAGTTTTTAACATGTTATATCTTCATTTTACACATAAGACTAAGAGGAAAATCACTAGTCATAGCCAGTTAAAATTGACAGATGCTACGTTTGCAACTTATGTTTATTTTAGTCCTTGGTATTAATAGGATGACACTAATATTAACATACATCACATCTAAACAACAGCAATAGTTAGATGCATTTTTCAGTACCATTCAGAGAGAGCATCACAAATATGACTAAAAAACATACTGGTGTTCTAATCTAAAAAATCTTGTGTCTAATGTTCTTATGAAAAAGTGTACAAATCCTTTCGGGCCCTGACATAATGTGGCTTCATATTTCTTATGATGACAGGGACGGTTCTCTAGCTGGAAGGTCGCAGGTTTGTTTCTCTCTGTAACCAACCTTGAGCAAGATTTGACAATGAGTGGGCGATATGCATACATAAGTTTTCACGGCTCTGGAGGGACATGTTCAGCAGCAGTAAATGACTCAAACCGCAGTGCACTTTAAGTTGAGCAATGCTAGAAAAGATATGGATAGCCATTTTTTTGTTTGTTTAGTCATGCTTTTTGGTATTTTGAATGCCATGAATACATAATTTATGAAAGAACACCATCATTAAAGCTCAAAACTGCTGGTTGCACAAATTTCTGAGGCTGATAAGTAGAAGCAGTTAATTGCCTTTTTGTCATTTGCCTTTTGATGAACGTGGGTGAGAAAATATACAATAATCATGCTCTAATAAAAACAATGACAAAGAAACCCACCTGATTTCACTGTATCAAGTATGCTATTGGAGAAAAAATGTTGAGAAAATAAACATATAATATATTCTACTTCTGCTCGTCTCTTTAGGCATGTAAATGTTTCTGTGATTAATGATCTGTGAAAAGAAGGCAGCTAATTTTTCTTTTTTATATTTAAATTGTGTAGAAAGAAATATTACTCAAGCCTACCTATCAAATCACTCATAACTTTTAACTGATTCTCCACTCTACCTCACCAAAAACAAACATTTATTAAGCTTTTTATGACAAACAATCCAGTGTAAATATGGCAATTTTTATTAAATATTTATATAAATATTTTTATAAA
>NW_005187444.1:744813-754094 GCF_000239375.1 Pundamilia nyererei | reverse complement strand
GCTTCAGAAGCTTTGCAATTTTGAGACTGCTGTATCCCTCTGCAAGATATCTCACTATTTTTGACTTTTCTGAGCCTGTCAAGTCCTTCTTTTGACCCATTTTGCCAAAGGAAAGGAAATTGCCTAATAATTATGCACAGCTGATATAGGATGTTGATGTCATTAGACCACACCCCTTCTCATTACAGAGATACACAGCAAACGTGGCTGCGGTCCGGGACTGGCCAACTCCCTCGAACGTCAAAGAACTGCGGAGCTTCCTGGGCCTAGCCTACTACCATCAGTTCATCAAGGGGTTCGCGACGATGGCCAGCCTCCTCCACCGCCTGACTGACAAGGGACAGCTGTTTGGCTGAGGGGATGCCTGTGCTGCGGCTTTTGCACAGCTGAAGGGGGCCCTCACAAGAGCCCCAGTCCTGGCCTACCCCGACGCCCGGCAACCTTTCATTGTAGACACTGATGCTAGCAATGTAGGAGTTGGGCCGGTCCTTTCCCAGCAGGACGAGGCTGGAGAACGAGTGGTGGCATACTTCAGTCGTGCTCTGGGGCGAGCCGAGAGGAACTAATGCGTGACTCGGCGGGAGCTGCTGGCCGTAGTGCTGGCGGTGCGGCACTTCCGGCCATACCTGCACGGCTGCCGGTTTCTCCTGCGCACTGACCATGCATCTCTGACTTGGCTCCTGAACTTCAAACACGCAGAAGGTCAGGTGGCCCGCTGGTTGGAGGTCCTTCAGGGCTACGACTTTGAGTTCCAGCATCGGGCAGGTCGACAGTATGGCAATGCTGATGCCCTCTCCAGGCGGCCCTGCATGGCCGTCGAGTGCTGCTACTGTCTGCGACAGGAGGAGCGGGCCGAGGAGGCGCTGGGGATGGCTACTGCTCAAGCCGCGGTCAGCGGAGGGGGATGGCTCCCATTGACCACGCAGCAGCTGAAGCGGGAGCAGGAGGCTGACGCGACGTTGGTTCAGGTGGGGGCCTGGCTGGAGGCGGCGCAACGCCCAGACTGGATGGGGGTGTCGGGACAGGAGCCCGAAATGAAGGCCTACTACTCCCAGTACAACAACCTGGAGACCCACGACACCCTCCTGTACCGGAGATGGCGGGCCCCCGGTCAGGGCAGAGATCTCCTGCAGCTGTTGGTGCCTCGGTCGCTGTGGTCGCAGGTGCTCGAGCTTGTCCACGGCTCGGTGGGGGCCGGCCACTATGGGATTGCCAAAACTCTCCGCCGTCTCAGGGGACGGTTCTCCTGGCCTGGCTGTCGACGGGATGTGGAACTTCATGTGCACTGCTGTGACATCTGCACGGCACAGAAGGGCCCAACTCAACGCTCCAATGCCCCCCTTCAGCAGTACCTGGTGGGGGCCCCAATGGAAAGAGTGGGAGTGGACGTCCTAGGGCCTTTCCCCGTCACAGAAGCAGGGAACCAGTATGTGTTTGTGGCTATGGACTATTTCACAAAGTGGCTAGAGGCCTACACGGTGCTGGACCAGAGCGCAACGACGACGGCCGAGAAGCTGGTGGAGGAGATGTTCACCCGTTTTGGGGTCCCGGCTGAGCTCCACAGTGACCAGGGGCGTAACTTCGAATCGAAGGTCTTCGGGGAGATCTGGGGGTGGAGAAGACGAGAACCACACCGCTCCACCTGCAAAGCGATGGCTTGGTTGAGCGCTTCAACTGCACGCTGGCCACTCAGCTCGCCATTCTCACCAGCCGCCACCAGCGGGATTGGGACCGACATCTGCCCCTGGTCCTTTGGTCGTATCGGAATGCGGTTCAGGAGTCCAGCCAGTGCACACCTGCCGCTCTGATGTTTGGACAGGAGCTCCGGACGCCTGTGGATCTGGTGTTCGGGTCATCTGGTGGTGGGCCAGAGATGGACTACTTCAGGAGGCTGAGGGAGCGGCTGCAGGTGGTTCATGACTACACCCACCAGGCCCAGGCCAGCGCTGGAGTATGACAGAAAAGAGCCTATGACACCAAGTGCCGAGGGGGGGTTTTCATGCCTGGTGACAAGGTTTGGGTGTACTGCCCGGTTCGCAAGAGAGGAGTGTCCCCCAAACTCTGCAGTCACTGGCAAGGGCCGGCAGAGGTCGTGGAGCGGCTAACAGAAGTGGTGTACCGTATCCGCTTGCCGGGCCCGGGGCGCATGGTGGTGTTGCACTGGGACAGACTCTTACCGTACCGACCGCTCGCTCCAGCAGACGCCGGAGCAGGGGATGCTGGTGGCACCCCATGCTCTGATCCGAGTGACTTTTCCCCCAGCGGTCGAGATCGGCCGGTGCGCCAGAAGAAGACACCTGGACATTTGTAGGACTTTGTGTTGGGTAATGGGGTTGTCGGGGACGACTGACCCCTTAGGTGGGGCTATGTAGTGGGTCAGGGCTGTTCGGGGTTTTGTTTTGACAGTTATGTTTTGTTGTTCTGTTGCCATGGTTACAGGTGACCCTCTCTCTGCGACTGTGTGTTTCCGGGTGAGATAGCGCCTTTTTTTGTTGTTGTGGTGGTGTGCTGGTCTGCCTGTGTTAATAAACGGCTGTGCTCCCTGGCTAGCTCACGGGAAGCAAGACCAAACGATATCTCCGTCTCCTCCTTGTCTGAGCTCGCCACAATATTAATGAAAGATGAAGTTGGTGTGCTGGCAAAACAGCTATTTAAACTCACTAGTGATTTCTAAGAGAAGATCTGAAAGTTCAACTTGTTTTATTAAACTTGATTTGAGATCTCAATTTCATTAAAGCTTCCCTTGCTGACACCTTGACACTCTGCACTCCAGCTTCTCTATGTAACATGTTGGTCAGGTAAGAGAAAACCTGCATGTTACAATGACAAATGATAGACGCTCATCTACTTGCTGACACTTGCTGTGTTTCCATTGGTTGTACTTGATCTTGAGTAATGAAAGTGGTAGCTTGCCTCAGATTCTTGCCTCCTGTTAGTTTACTATGAAAGATAAAGGGTTTATTCACAATGCACATGCGAGGGTAACTAGAAAAACACTTCTGGCTTCTCAGCTTGACAAGCTCCAGCCATGGTTAGCAGAACATGGACGAGCCTGTGAAATGGAGGCTACAGTTTCCAGTGGGATCCAGGGCAAGCAGAGTTTCCATCAGAAATAGCAAACTGTGGCCAGAAGATGGCAGGATGCATATGGATGCATGAAGGCAAGAAGCTTTATGACAGAATATTGTTTGAAATGAAAGGAGAGGGGTCATTTTCATTTTGGTACATATTAATTCATCTCTATTTGTCGATTTCACTAGGCAAGCACGTCCTCCTTGTCCTGATATAACACCACTAATACTGCGCTTAACAAATTTAAGATTTTTACCATAAAATTGTGGCTTCAAGTCAGAAAATTCAGTAATTTTTATTTTTAAACAGGTTTTTTATGCAGCTATAATATATTTTTGTTTTCCTATTTTTACGACAGATTGTGTACTCCCAACAACTCAAAGCATTTATGAATGCAGAAATGCTGACATGAAAAATGTTGATTCAGTGGGTGAAAATGCTTTGTTATCAGCTACAGCAGCAGAAGACCACACCAGGTGTCCCTCCTGTAAGCTAAGAAAAGAAAACTATAATTCACAAGGGCTCACTAGAACTAGTCAACAAAACACTGCCTCGTCTGATGAGCCTCAATTTCTGCTGTGAAATCTGGATGCATAAATCAGCACCTCTCATGAACACATAAAAGCAGGGTGGCAGTATAATGATGTGGGAAATATTTTCTTGGCACACACTGGGCAGCCTTAGTGCCAACTGAACATTTTTAAATGTCATAGTCTTTACCTGAAAACATGTCGCTTTATAACCGCACTCTCCCCGTCTTCCATTGGCTGCTTCCAGCAGGATACCACACACTCAATGTCAATGTCAGTACTTACACTCAGACACTCACAGCGTAGTAATGTACAGCATTTACACTGAGCCACATGGAACTGTGAACCCAACTCATCCAACTTGTTTTTTTGGTTTCTTTTTACACCTGACACCTGCTCACCTATTCACTACCTTATTACAGTTTCATCCTGATACAGAATAGCTGTTTAATTTCTTTCTTTCTTTTTTTTAAAATACTTAACATTTTCTCAGGCAGTCGCCAGTCCCATTTGGACACTCGTATTGAAAAGACTTTGATAAGAAAATTATGGACTCTGCCTTTTAGGTCATGTTTGCATTTCATGATAGAGCAGTTTTGGGGCACATAAAATTTCCTGTTTCGCAGGATACATAAAACACCGTTACCTGGGTTGGGACTTGCAATTCACTACGATTCATTTGAGGCAAACCTTTTACTGACACACTTGGCATTTCTCATCTCATTATTGGGGCTGATTATAATTCACAGGCTATATTAAATGCCAGAGAAAGGGCAGTCATTGTTATGCAAATGTTAAGCATAGAGTGTGTTCTTTCATTTGGATTTAGGATTTTTTCCCTCTGTCTTTAGTTGCCTGAAAAAAGAAATAGCAATAACAATTTAATAGTTTGTTGAAAACACAAAGACTACCTGAAGCATGATTATCTCATCAGTAATCAGCTGTAAGAATAGAGAAGATGTTAGAAATCAAGTCATTCACTGACTTGGATTTCTGTTATCAAGTCCTGCTCATGACTGTGCAATCAACCTTACATTGACAGTCCTTGGGTAAATTACACCCTAAAAGGCCTCAGCTGGAATCATTTTGAAAAAGAAATAAATGAACCACTATAGGCAGCATGGTCCGGTGACTATGTGATGTCTGATGTGGAGGTCAGAGAGCGGTCCATATGGCAGGGGGAGACTGGCTGACCATGTTCAATGTAGCATGGACAGCAACATAGAGCTCTAGTCACTACTAACCAGCCATGAAGTTTCCATTAGACTCTAATAGGTTAAATAGCAGAAGGTTTTGGACAGTGCAGAGCTGAAAAACCACACTTTTTACTGCTGTGTATTTATTTCATTATAATTTTTTCTGTATAAAGAAGTGACTTCAAAAATGGTCAGATGTGCCAATAAAAAAAACATAAAATAGAAAGATGTGGAGAAGATGTGGAGGTTAATGTAAACAAGATCTATTTTTAAGTTTCATGTAGGGTTTCCTTCAGACAGTTCTTTGTTGTAGAGAAAAGACAATTTGCATTTATGCCCAGCAGATATTAGTTTTTTTTTCGGAAAGTTCAAGGCTGTTGATCTCACTGATGCTCAGTGAGTGAATATTTAGGACCCATTCTATTTATTTTCTGATTCCAATTGGTTTAAGTAAAGATTTTGTTTTCATAATCAGTCAGCTGTAACTCAAACAAACTTGTAAATAATTAAGCCCTTGGATATTGAAAAGACAGTGATGAGCAATCTGCTACTGATCTGCCACTTGATCAAAAGTAAAGCACGGGCTAATTCAGTGTCTGTCTTTTCCAGTGGCAGCGCCCTTAGGGAGACAGAGAGATGTCACATAAGTTCATCACTGCTGTTTAGCTTCCAAAGGAAAGGTAGCAAAGAATGTTAACCTTCCTCTGGTATATTTCCTTTATACTTTGTTTGCATCATTTTGCAGCCTCTATAGAGCCCAGATGAACTGTGAAGACTTCAGTGAAATTAGATGCAGTATAACCACTATAAAGGTCTTACTTTTGCTTTATGACCAACACAATAGCCAAGGTGGGAATAAACAGCAAAATAAAGCTCATGGAAAGATTTTATGACTTCATGAAAGTGCAATGTGTCTTTGACCATTGCTGCACAGGCCTATTAAACAAATTAAACTAGAAGCAGCATCTGCCATATTAAAAATGACCCCCATAGTGTTCTCTAGTGTACTGCAGTAAGTTATCACCACATCAGGTAAAGTTATTTATGGACTTAAAGCAGTCGGGAATACTTCTACTATGTCAAATGCAAGACAGTAAACTGTGTGTACATTTAATACTGTAATTTACTTTGATCTCTTTGAACTGTATAGCTAAAATAATCTATATTTAAGTCAACACTTAGATGGCCCGAGGTTCAGCATTTGGAATAAATCATAGGCAAATTTTTAGAAAAAAGAGTTTATCCATAAAAAAAGAAAAATCATCTCATCAAACATTGCATACTTGTGACATAATTTGTCTAACACACAAAACATTAACTACTTGTAATTGTTACTGTTTATAACAATGACGCTGCATAACACTAATTTTACAGCCGTCTTAGCTTGAAATTATGGTGAGATTAGTGATGATGACAGTAATTAGTGAACAGCACAGATGCTGAAATGTGTATGCAATGCCTAAATTTAAAGGCATTATCTTACTCATTCTCGACCAGATGTTAGCTGATGTGTTCATTTAGACCAAACAGAAGCTTAATCATCAATAGCTCTCAATATGTGAGTCTCAGGAACAGCTTCTAAGCTTATAATGTAGCCCTGGGTGATAAAAACTGGCTTTTCAAAAATGCACAGGCCCCAAAAGGGCACACAAGCTACTCACAAAGATTAATGTCATTGTACCCAATGCAGAGAAAGATGGCAGAAATTTACTTTAAATATAAAAAGAAAAAATCCACAAAGAGAAATTTGTTTCAGATACTACTACTACTACTACTACTACTACTACTACTACTACTACTACTACTACTACTACTACTACTACTACTACTACTACTACTAATAATAATAATAATAATAACGTAAACTTAAAGCAAGCATGTGGAGACTCACTAATGGATTTGCTAAAGATTACATTTATAATGGTTTAGACATGATTTTTTCATTATTTAGGTCAGAACACTGTTTGAGATCTGGTTTCTCTTTCTTTGTCTGATTACATTTGCATCCAAAATTCTCATTAGTACTTCAAATTATAGTATTTTTTCTGTAAATACAAGAAAGCAAAGTCCCATACATTGGACTTTCCCCTTTTTGTTTTTGCCATACTCTTTGTGTGATCTGTTTGAATCTTTTTTTCCTGGCTTCCTCCACACAAACTTTCTAGTATCAAATGTTAGATTTGGGCTTTTCTGAAAATAGCACATCCAAAATCTGTTTTTTTCTGCATATGTTCTTCTTGCAAGTCTAGCTGCCTTATTCTTTGTGCTTATATTTTCTGAAATATCACTCTTTCATGTTAATCCCATTTTGGAATGATTGAAAGGTCTCTGGTTGGCTCGAGTATATATATGTTTTTTTAAATTTATAATTATGCAGTCCAATCTGCTGTTGGTCTTTTTGGGTCTTCCTGTGTTTCTTCTGCTTTCAGTCACAAGTTTTTCTTTAAAAAAAACCCTGTCTTTTTGTAAATGTATCTAATTACAGAAGATGGAAGAACAGATATTATGGCTTATTTTGTGAACACACTTGACTTTTTTTCCATGAGCTCACTCTACTTGGCCTTGCCAAGTACCCTTTCTTAAACGATTCAGTGTGCTCAATGGGACATCTTTCATTGCCAAGCTATTTTAAAGGTTCAGGACTACTGCATTTAAATATTTGGTGATTTTGGCCTGCAATAACTTTTGTTTTACAAAAAAACAACAGTGGACACATAACACTTGGTATTCAATTCAATTTTATTTATATAGCGCCAAATCACAACAACAGTCGCTTCAAGGCGCTTTATACTGTAAGGTAGACCCTACAATAATACATACAGAGAAAAAACTTGGTACTATTTATTTGTGAAAAATTGGATAAATAAGTTAATCCAAAAGTGACCTACACAGGTCGGTTAGTGTAAATTCATATATGAAAAGAAAAGCTGAATATCAGAGAACTATGTTTTACCTACTTCTGAAAGAAACAGTGGTAAAGAAAATATTTGTATTACATGTTGTATAAAAGAATCAACTCAGTGACTTCAGGTGAGGTTGTGTGGTATTAATAAAAATCGCAGAACACTCTGACATGGCATGAAATAGATAAACGACCCTGTTGCTGAGTTTCAGTCTATAATTCTTCCAAGACATCAATCTGTCAGACATCTATCAAAACATGAAATAAAATTTAGCAAGAACACTCTGTCCTGGCTCGTACTAGGGACACTCTTGGATGTTACTCTTATCATAACCCTGTTAGGCAAGTACTGTGATTTGTGCAGGTAGATTTTATAAACTCAATCTCATTTTATACACATGCTGTGTACATGAACACTCAGCACATATAATTAGAGTTTTAAAAAAAACAAGATAACTGTGGAATGCCTTATATTAGTCATAAGGTATCTATACATAAATGGTAAATGGTCTGTATTTGTATAGCGCTTTACTTGGTCCTAAGGACCCCAAAGCGCTTTACACTATACACAATCATCCACCCATTCACACACACATTCACACACTATACATGATAAGAACATATATTTGACTGTTTATAGTAGATTATTTGCCTTCTCTGCATTCTGCAAAGATATTTTATGCAAGGCAATAAACTGAAGTTATAGGATGTTTCCTTGATTGCATATGTTTACTTTTAGGAGCAGGTAGTATAATGTATTGTAACCATTCAGACAGGGTTTTACATTCCCTTTACACTTACAATACATATGTTATTTTCACTATATTTTTGACTGTAGGATAATAAACAAGTAGACAGGGGACAAACTGCCCCTTGCTGGGAATATTACAGTTAAACACATGCCAGAGAATTGAAAATCACTGTAGTGGCAGTTCCTGTAGCAGAGCGTTGATGACCAAGAGCACAATTTGCCACAATGACACACGTTACACAGACATGTAAGGTTGAAACAATGAGAGCTAATGTCACTGACGCTATATATGCAAGCACCAAACACCTCTATCAGACAGACAAATAAAGAGAACTTGGACATGAATGACCAGAATGTGCTGTGTTTGACCTTGTTCTCTATTTTACATGCTGTAATCATTTAGCAGTCAGTATAACATGGGAAATCAATATGATGGCAAAAAAACTATTCAGTCAAAAGGGAACTAACAATTATGTCGGCTTATTGCTTAAATATGTCCACCTTTGATGGTTCTCCACTTGATCTAAGATGTCTTAGCCCTTGAGGGACACAAGGGTACTTGACAGTGGAATCCACAAAAATATGTGTGTTACACTGCTAGCCTTTCTAGTGCACTAGTGTTGCAGTTGTAAGGATCCAAAGGGAATTATTTAGATTATTTAGATAGTTCACTGATTACAAAACGAGTTACAATGAAGTGGAGCAGAAATGCATGTGTTATGGTAGAATAGACTGCAATGAGAAATGTGAATCAGGACCCCACAATGAATATGCAGAGGCAAACAGAAGGCTCTTAAACACTTATTTAAAATAACTAACAGCAAGAGCAG
>NW_005187444.1:742207-743744 GCF_000239375.1 Pundamilia nyererei | reverse complement strand
ATTGACTAGCTAATATTACACAAACAGTCATGATTTACATCACAGTCTAACCACCATAGGAAATAATCATTAGTATTATGTGCACAATGACCATAATGGTCATTTTTTACGAAGGTGTGACAATACGTATATACACTGAGGTTCAACACAATACACTGTATCTATATGTATCGATCTATATATAACTGAGAGCTTTCTACAGTACCAAATTAAACACTTACACCCTAACTAGTTGAATAGATGGTGTGCAATAAGCTTGGCTCGCTATACACTACAGAAAGACATAGAGGACAAGCTACAGTAGTAGCAGCTGAGCACTGCTATATTAGATAGATTATCATCATCCTCTTGTGAAAAAGTCACTGAAACACTAAGAGACACTGAACAAACCTCTGAATGACATCATTTACAGATTAGATCCATTTAGAGAAACTTTTAAGACAAATAGCAGCACGGGAATGAGAACTGTCCATCACACACTACCTGAGAGTGTGCTCCAAAGCTAGTGCATCCAGTGACTTGCCATTAGTGCTTGGCAGCCATGCCTTCAGCATTTCAATGTAAAACTGACATTTAGAAGAGAGCAGATGATGCTATTGACACTTGGATAGGCAGTAATTAGTTCCCCCTTTAGCATTCATTGTGTGAGGCATTTCATCACTAAATGTCAATTATCATGGCAGCTCCATTCAGCGAGTAACCTTCCGTTATCACTGTAAGCATTAAAGGGATGGGTGCCTTTAAGAATAAACTGACTTTATCCCAGTTGTGACAGGTCTTTCTGACTGTATTAAGTGATATGGAATAATGCAACATTCAGACAGCCGTGTAGAGTCTCCAGCTGTAGGTGTAAACTTGAGAAAGTTTTCTTCGTGCTGTCTTCAAAAGAAAACCACCTCATTTCTGGACCCGTGTTAAAATTATACACAGTGTTGACCAAAAAAAGTTGTGGAGCTGAGGAATGAGGGATCCTGCTATTTAAAAATAATGTTGTGAGCAGTTTTACCAACTAACCAGAGCCAAGTTAGAATATGTAGAGTAAAACTAAAAATGCAAAAAAGTATTTTGACTCAATGCCACCATCATTTGCCTATAAAACTGCGCTAATCCTTGGAATCATGTTAGTGTGCTGTTTTTCAGGGCATTTGGCAGGTAGGTCCACCTTGTCAGTTCTTCTCTGGATTTAGACCAGCTCAGTTGCATCTGTTTTCTAATGTAATCCAAGGCTAATTCCAAGATTTTAAAATCAAAGCTATGTTAAGGCCACAACAGTTGTAATAATCCTTTTTCTTCTTGTTGCTAAAGATATTTATTTATTTTACTCTGACTGCATATTTTGGACAATAACTGTGAATGGAAATGCCTGATCTGATATAGATAGAGGAAATTCTTCTGCTGCCATTAATTTTTTTAAGAAGCAGCAGATGTGTCTTTTTTACCAGGGTTCTGGTTGTCTTTAGGTTAATGGTGACTGGTGGCTGACAGGATGGAAGAGAGTGTGTGTCTTTCTATAGTAACCTTGTGATTGACTGGTTTC
>NW_005187444.1:739216-741252 GCF_000239375.1 Pundamilia nyererei | reverse complement strand
ATTTATTATCCATGAGCATGAAAAATAGATTCTGTTTTTGTGACATTTCATGAACAAGACTGCTGAAAAAATGAGCAGGATATAAACAAATGAGAATATGAGAACAATACGTATGTATCCATCCATGCATCTATCAGTAAATTCAGAAAATATAGTAGTTGTTGCTATATGATCATAAACGAAAGTATAGGAGCAAATTTATATCTTCTAGAGCATGGCAGTGTACACAAAAAGGCACTGTGAGGTCAAAGTAGAACAAAAACAGTTGTCACACAGAAAGCAGGCCTGCCAGAAGGTGCTTTGAACTTACAACAACAAGAATTATTATTATCATTAATATAATAATAACAATAATAATAATTATTATTATTATTATTGTTGTTGTTGTTGTTGTTGTTGTTGTTGTTGTTGTTGTTGTTGTTAGTAGTAGTAGTAGGAGTAGTAGCATTACATTAAACAGTGACACTGACCAAACTGCCTTGTAGAACTACTTTTAGTCTTTATCCAAAATAAAAATGGATCCTACCTACTAATGTAGGAATGATAAGCTAACATCAGGCAAGCTGCAGTATCTTAGTATCATAACATATATGATACTAAGGAACTGCAGCCTTCCTAGCTTGGTGTTTACATTTATAAAATATAAAATGAAAGACAAAACAATTCTTTCAGTGTCCCAAAGACATCGTTCTTTTTAGCTGCTTTTCCATGTTTAAGCCGTGGAAGTAATTTAGCAGGTCAACATGATCCAAGGAGGGGTTGAACTGAAAAGTGAAAACTGGCTTCATTTTGTCTTCCAGTCTTGTGCATCCAGCTGGTAGCACTAGCTATCTGCCTGCCATGCCTTCCGTCAGGCTTGGTCTGATGCGCAGTGAGTGCAGAAGCAGTGTGCAGCACAGGTAGGCAGGGAAGAAAGCAGACAGGTTGGTAGACATCCAGTCATTTTGTTATGAGATCACTTCATTTGTTGATTGTTGTCAGGATGTAAAGAGAATTAGACTGATGCTATGAAAATACATGAATTGAGACACGAGCTCTAACTGATAACTATATATACAACAGTGGAAACTAAACATTATCTTTTTTTTTTGTTGTTGTTTTTTCTTTCACTTATTGCAAACAAATAACTCAGACCTAGGTAACAAGTATTCAATACTGGATCCATCTCATCACAGTTTAGGTTATTCTCAGGCTTATGCGACCAGCGTGTGCTGCACTAGTTTAATTTTACACAATTTTAACACATTTAAAGCAGGCCACAAAGACTTATGAACCCAGTGGCCAGTCAGTCAAAAGTCATTCATTCACTCAGACACATACATCCAGCAGTTCTGCACTGCTGGATGTATGTGTCCATCTATTTGTGTGTCTGTTTGTATGGGTGCAACACACATAAATTTATTGGAGCTCAGAAAAGGATAATCTGGAATGGCTCCACGCTGCGGTTCAGTGCATCCCTTTTGAAACACATACACATGCACACATGCACACACAAAGTCCTATACACATAAAAATGTCCCAGAGGCTAACATCCTCTGGCTCTGGTGCAACAGAATGAACACTGGTGCCACACTGACCAGTCCCTTTTCAAAAAGCTCTCTTATACTTTCAGTCCAGTAAATCATAACCCAGGTCCATCAGACTTCCTGTTACATTTAATGTGTTCTACTTTAACCAAGTGTCAACCCTGATGTCAGCACTTAGATTATAGAATGGTACAGAACTCTAATTTAATTTAACGTATTAACCATAAATATGATATTTTCTCACTAAATGTAACATCAAATCTAGTTTTTACTTATTTGCCAAACTATGCACGAACAGTGAAAGTGTTTAAAGAGATGCAAAACAACTTTTACTGAGAGTGATTTTTATTGAAGCCACTTCCTGCTGAAGAAATAATCTCAATGGGACCAAACAATGCAGTGAGACTGGTTGAGGCAATGAATCAACAGATGGACAGAAGACACTTGACGGTATTTGTACAGCGGCTCTGCAGAGTTTAGTTCTCATAGCAACCAAAGGTAGAAACAAGT
>NW_005187444.1:737396-738576 GCF_000239375.1 Pundamilia nyererei | reverse complement strand
GAGATGCTGGAAACATTCCTCAGTGTTTTATATGACGGGATTTTGGTCAATACCAACACGATAGCATCATACAGTTGCTGGAGATTTGTCAGCTACACATCCACGATCCACTTTATCCCAGAGGCTACTTGACAACAGTGATCCAAGAAACCAGTTTGAGATCATTTGAGCTTTGTGACATGGTGCATTATCCTGTTGGAGGCAGCCATCAGAAGATGGGTACACTGTGGTCATAAAGGGATGGGTAAGGTTAGCAACAATACTCGGATGGGCTGATATTTTCTCTTTGTCAGACCCAGAGATGATTGTGCAAGAAAATTGCAATACTTTAGATCAGCAGTTTCTAAAATGTTCAGGCAAACGTATTTCTCATTCCATTCTAATGCTCAGTTTGATCAGTTTGATCATCCTGACCATCACTACTTATCTAAAAATAGGGAGGTGCTGCCATATGATTGGCTAATTAGACATTTGAGTTAACGGACATAGAATAAAGAAAACCTTGTCAATCTTGTCAAAGCTACAGCACACTAAAGTCATCTTATCTGTGAGCACAGAGGCATTCAGTCATCTGTTTTCTTGCTAGAAAATGAGCCTCAAAATAAAAGCAAAAAAAGCACCGCAAACATATGAAAATAGTTCAGATATTTGACAGCGATTCATCCAAGTAAATTAAAATTCAACCACTGTGTACTGATGAACAGTGCAACCTTGGTACAGACTGAAGGTTACGTTTCCAAAATAGCCATAATGCCTCTGCTGTGTCACCGAATGCACAATGTACCATTGTGTGTGACAGTGCCACTTCATTTAATCAGCCCCTCTATTGTGAAGCAGGTGATACCCTGAAGAGCTTTCCTGACAAAACCTTCATATTTCTGAGTAAATTAATGAAAAATTGAATCCACTCTATTGTACTCTGAAGATATTTGTTTTGGGGGATACAAACCAATTTTACAGAGCATTGTACATGACAATGTTAAATCCCTTCTTCGTCTTCACGTTTATTTATATAAAACTATCAATAAGTTTAGTTAGGCATATCCTGCATCAAACATTTTAATGTAGAAAAAAGTACAGTATTTTCATAAATAGAATATCAAGATTGCCTATTGAACAGTTATCTTTTTCAGAATTCGTGCAGTTTTTGTCAAAGTAATTTGTGAAGTGAAAAACAAAC
>NW_005187444.1:732793-734742 GCF_000239375.1 Pundamilia nyererei | reverse complement strand
AAAAAAGGAGATTATTCAATATGAAAATTAACCTTTGCTAAATAGTTTCTACAATTTTCCATTCATACACCCATTCACACATCACTGGCATTCTGAACGTTGGTGGCCAAACCGTCAGGAAGGTTTGGAATTTAATTTCTTTCTTAGCAACATTTGGACATGTTGAATGGAAGACCTGTGGACCTTCAGGCCCACGATTAGTGTGAGATTCCACTCTATCGTTAACAGAACTGAGACCATTACACAAATCACAACTTCTATAAAAACTAGCAGAACTGGTTAAGATGATGTTATAGTGAGAGCTGCAGTCATCCAGGGATAAACATTAATGAACAAATGTAACTGTTGTGTTAAGCAAGAAGTACGTCCCAAAGTGTTAGATAGAATTCAACTTTTAAAGCACACAATAAACAAAGGAAGCAAAGTACAACAATAAAACAAAGACTACTGATTCAAATATAAACAATAAGAACACCAGGATACAACTGGGGAATGGCAATCTTTGATTTACAGCCAAACGTAAGAACAGGAGAAATCAATATCCAGCTAAAAGCAAATAAAACAAACATAAAAACGGCAGTTATTGAGCTGGAAAGCGAGCACAAGTATACAAAACGCTGTCTCAGAGTCCTTAAAGGATAGAAGACATGAAATTGCCCAGGTTTATAGCCAAGCTTCTCCTTTCTGTTTTGTGCCATCCCAACAAGCTACATTACTTTATCCCCTGTGCTCTTTCGACCAGATCATTTTAATATATTATGTTGCTTGTTTATGTTGAGTAATACAATATATGCAAGGTTTATTCTGTCACTCTTCAGTGCCACCTGTGATCCCTGTGATCCCCCAAGGTGTAAATGTCTGCCAAACACACTCGTTTGCTCTGCGCCTATTGGAAAACAGTCCTATGGCGGATAGTGCCAAAAATCTGCAATAATGGGCCCCAGGATAATGATTACTTTGAGTGATGGCATAATGAGGGCTTTATAAATATGCATAGGTCACAAGGGGTAGTAATATTGTGGATTATTAAAACTGTAGGGTAAGAGGTCAAGCTAATGAGAGGAAGCTGAGGGGGAAGGCACAGCCACTGACACAGAAATTAGCAAGGCCAGGTGTCTGAAACATAGGTTGTTTTCACACAATGGAAGAGTAAACTAATGCTTGCTAGCACTGCGAGGATAATACAAAAAGCCAGTGTTTCCAGTATTTGTTAAATCTACTCAAAGAATAGTTTCTCTCAGGAGATCTCAGTTTAGGGGGTTGGAAAAATAGATGGGGATTCAATAGGAACATTAGGTAGCTGTCACAAAGTCTTGGGAATAGGAATGGGTCTATATTTATTTTTAGCCAGCCTTCTGTTTAAGATTGTATTCTTATGCACATCTGGGGATTTTCGGAACCAGTACGTCTGTGATGTGGGCTAGATTTCCTTCAATGTGTCAGAATGTCACCCTTCAACTTGACTTTTTTATTAGAAAGACAGGGAGCTACACTTTTACCAGTGGCTCAGGTGATGAGCAAAAAGTATGTTTGTTAGTTTATCCAGCTCCTGTGATTTATATACATTTTGTACCACAGTCCAGGCAGTTCCCTCTCAACAGGCTTAATTTACTTAATAGGTGCGTAGAAATGTTCTTACCCTACACAAATAAGAAGAGCATAATGCAAAATAAAATCTGCACACCAGACACCTTTGTTCTGACTACCACGTGCATGTTAGTGAATGCCTTTCTAACTCAACAGGCACACTTACCTTCAGATGAAGTTGAGAAAGTGGGATGATGTAAGAAAGAAACATCCATGGGAAAAAGTCTCACTGAAGAAACCGAAACAATAGTGTTCAAGGAAAATGTGCACCTTTACAGAGTGTTTCCAAGACAGTAACAATTTTTTAAGAGTCATAAATTATAAGAGGCACAGCTCAGCGTGAAATAACAGATGTTTTAAAT
>NW_005187444.1:729824-732086 GCF_000239375.1 Pundamilia nyererei | reverse complement strand
AAAACTAACATCTATTGCTCTGTTTTTTCTTTTAGATCTTTGTGTATTTCTGGAGATAGTGGCCTATCTTTTCTTCCAAAATAAACAAACAAAGAAAAAACTGCTGCACTTAAGATGCATTAGCATTACCATTAGGGTTGACTTAATATTCAGGTTTGAGTTTTTTTTTTTTTATCGCTTAAGAAAAGTGTTCACATTTGCTCATTGCACTATGTCAAGGTCTTCTTGTTTCTAGAAATTATAGGGTGCTGTGTGTGTGTGTGTGTGTGTGTGTGTGTGTGTGTGTGTGTTTTCCTGAGACTATTATTCTGAATTAAATAATTAATTGCTTGTGCAGGAGGTGAAATGGTATTGAATATGTATGATTCCTTGAAATATAGCTGGTGGCTTAGTGGATACATTTATAATAATTTGATAGCAGCATCTCAGTTTCTGTACATTCGAGATGTTGATGTTGACCCCACAGTCCAAAGGTGCAGGTCAATTAAGTTTCTTCATTAAATATATTTACCTGCTATTGAAAGTTTGTCTGTTTGGCCGACAGACTTCAGTGGTTGTGCTAAAGCCAAGAAAAAAATACATAAAGGAGCTTGAATACAGAAAAATGCAACAGAAACACATCCAGTTTGACTGTGCAGGAAACTGCACCAAGTGGTAACTTGGACATGTCTTTTTTTTTTTGCTTTTGGTTTGTTTACTGTACTAGACCCAATAAATGGAAGACAACATTCCCATTATCTGTGAATCTCAGTCACTGGATAGGAAAGACAGCGTCTATCCTGTATTCCAGTCTTGTTGTTTTATTTTCGATTTTATCAGTGAAGCAGTGATATTTCTCACAAGAGCAGAACAAGTAATAAGGCCAAATGGGTGTGCTGACTAATCGCTCCAGCACAAATTGCTGTGTGGGCAAAAATGATTATGACGCACTGTGCAACTGTATCAGGCGATTTCAAATAATCTACTTCTAATTTGTATTGCACATCATCATTGACAATGCATTTGCATTTTTAAAAGGCAATCTGTATAAGACTTTTTTTTTTACCTTGGTGTTTTGTCCTGTCAAAACTACAAACAAAGTAGCTCGTAGTTTATCTCTATTACCAAGTAGGCCTCAAAGATCAAAACCGCGTACTGTAGTAACACCTGGATGAAGAAGTAAAACAAAAACAAGTGGATTAAACAACATCAAATTTTACTATCCATTTTTTTTGTGTGCAGTTGTTACCACCAGCTAAGATCACATTAGTGCAATGTTTCAATCCCTCTGTTAACTTAGAGCCTCTCAGCACAAGCAGCGGATACCCAGCAATTTGTGAAGCTACTGAACCAAATACCAACCACATACTTCAGATCCACAGATTTCCTGATGCACACACATTCAGACAACATAGGCCGTGTGATCTTTGTGGAAATTCAGGAGCTTAGTGCTTCTTGGGGTCACGGTGGTGTTGAGAGGGAAGAAATATGGTCATGTGCAGAACTACAATTTTGTATGTGCTTTACCCCGAGGACCACACAGCGCATGCTAAGGACACAAGGTAATGCCTGTACTACAGTACGTGGATGGAGAAAATGTCCCGGCTTTTCTTGAAGTGATATTTAATCATTTATGGTTGTGTATGGTTCACTACAAGCACCAACCGTTTTCCATATGCCTGCAGTAAAATCTATTTGCCTCCCAGAAATAAAGTACAAATCTTTTTTTTTTTCTATTGGAGGTTCCCAGCTTATACTAACACAAAAGAGTGGAATGTACTGTGTGTGTAGGTCTCTGGGTGTTAGTATGCATTGCAGACACTGGCCTACAATAACAGCTAATAATCAAATCGATATCCAAGCTTAGCACAATCTGCAAAAATTGATTTTACAAACACATCGGCAATTTCTGTTTGTCCTGTTGTTTATTAGTCATTACTGGGATAATGCTGGGATAAGTAATGCCATTTTATGATCTGTCACACATTTATTTAATTTTGGGGGTTATTCTTTTTTGTCTAACATCAGAAAAATTTGTTGTCAATTACATCAATCCAAGAAAATCTTTTTTTTTGACCAGCACTCCAAAACCCAAGATATTCAGTTTACTCTCCCTTTTATTAACCATAAAAAGGCAAAATGGCTGCTAGTTTGTTGAACTATTGTTGAAAGCTTAAATTCAAAGTAAACTTGTAGGTTTGAACAATAATGTGTCCAAGAGAAAATAGCATGTAAATATTTAGAAATAAAATTAAACAAACAAACAAAGCAAAAAACAAACAA
>NW_005187444.1:721123-729063 GCF_000239375.1 Pundamilia nyererei | reverse complement strand
GGGTCACTTATTGTTTTCTTCGGTCTTTACCTTAGACACAGTAAAGAAGAGGAGAATGCTATGCTGATTGTTGCACTGAAAGGGTAGCAGCTTTTGGTGGATGTAGTGTGATGGCGTGGGGCAGCATCTCGGTCACTAGCACAGCAAGGCTTGTCATCATTGGAGGCAATCTCAATGCGGTGAGACAACAAGATGAGATTCTGCAACCTGTGGCCATCCCATGTCTCCATAGCCTGGCACCAAGATGACAACACTCACCCCCACAGAGCAGGTTTTAAGAGAGACTACCTCCAGAATGTGGGAGTGGAGAGGATGGAATAGCATGCCCACAGTCCTGGTTGAAGATGAGGGTTGAAGAATGAGATGCCATCCCACGTTGTTAAATTAATAAATTTAACATTTTTTTTGTTTCATCAGACTCCAATCATCCAATCCAATAAAAGACACCGAGCAAGAGTTAATAGCAGAATAAGCTGTTTGACACCAGCGGAGAAGATTTGAGATGTTTTTCATGCGCAAAACCCACATACTCAACTCTGCTGCTCAACCTACAAATACCTCCTTACAAATGTGGCACCATTTAACTACAAACAAACAGTCTTTCCAACAGTACAAGATTTATTTCCAAGACGGATTGTTTCAACAAAGAAATCATCGACCAAACACAAATTTCCTTACTTTGTTTGCTAAGTTTATATTTTTTTCCTTGGGTGAGAACTTTAAGTCACAAGCAGTGTTCTGAGCTGCAGAAGGAAAATTAACTCCAGCGTATAACAAAGCAGTATAGAAGTCAGGGGTTGGTGGTGGGGTCTCTGCTGGTTATCATGACCTTTAAATGTAATCCTGACATTAATGTCTATTGGGCTTGTTCTCTACAGCTATTCTAGTGAGTAACACGGTGACACAACATTACCTACATTAAAGGCTCATTGCACTTTAGCTCCTTCAATAGCAGAGCCTTTTGTTAATAATACACATACATCCAGTCAAGTCTGCAACAATGTGTGCAGTTGTCTAGCAAAAGCCGTGGAGCCATGATGGCAGGCTCTGCGGCGGCAGGCGTGTGGTGATTTGTGTGCTAAATTAAATTTTATGTGTAATACAACCATGAATATCCAGAGCATTATTTAACATATTCAGTCTGTGCATCTGGATTACCTTCCCCTGTTCCTAAACAAACATTTTTTTTAAATACTGACTTTTTTTTATTGAAGACCTGCAATACTAACTTCCACAAATTAGCCTTAGCTGTGGTTTGTAATAACTAGCAACTGTTAACATGTTAAGATACTAAGTTTCGTAGTATCGTAACTGTACTTGTGAGCATGCTGGCAGCTATAAGCTAAAAGCACTACTGCCCCTAGTGGCTCACAGAGCTGTTTCTGTGGCTGTCTATAAGCTAGAAGAAGGATAACAGGCTTTACTGCTGCAAAAGTATGATTAAGTGTAACAGTTTAGTTAACAGGAAGAACTGAATCCTTTCAATTAAAATCTCCCATATGAAGAATAAATATGAAAAGTACACATATATTATATAAATATAAAAAGTAAATAGTTATAATATAGTCTAATCTTAAACATAGTAACTTCCACATTTTCTCATGCAACATAATTAGGAGAATTAATCTAGTAAACATTGTGTTATATGGGTAAAAACCTCAAAGTGTCCACTAAGATCAATAAATCTTAGTATGGAAGTTTGATAAGACAACAAAAACCATATTTTTATCTCCATATTTGTTTCTACCATGTATTTATCAGCTTCTTTCAGATCACACTGTAAAAATCAGTCATTTTCATTGCGCAAGGTCGACCAAAGATCCTCGACCGCTGAAATGCTTCAGTTGAAATCCATGGCTCCACTGAGGCGAGAGATATCTTGACAGCGCTCTACAACAAGCCCTCCATCCATCCACCACTACTTCTTAATCCTGTCTGTAAGCTCATCGCAGTGGGGTGTCCTGACCACTTATGCCACCCATACTCTTAACCCCTGCCTTGAAGCGTACGCCGATTTAGAGCATGAATCATCAGTGTAGGATTGTATAGAGTGAGTCATGTCAGTCGAGGGATGCCCGCTGCGTTTTTCAAAGAATGTGTTGGCGGAAATATTTCGCAATCTACGTGGTGGTTTGGACAATACTGGAGGACACATTACTGTGAGGGCGATGACCCAAAGATAAATTTATCATGCCCAATTTCACTTTCATCTCAAGATGGTAGCGGGAATACCACGTTGAAGAATACTGATGGTTGCTTTATTCAATATAACTCAATGCTTGAAATTTGATTATATCTGACATATTTTTGACCCAATTGTGCAGTCTCAGATCAAATCTCCTGCTTCTTTCTCTGTGATTGTTAAAGCTTTGTATGTTATGCACTGTATACACTGCATGAGCATAAATCAAACAGCATCTACTGTCATAAACGGCAAATCCTAGTGAGAGCTGGAAGATGCTGGGAGTTGAGCTGCTGTAATAATTGTTTGCAAAGTTAGTTGATATGGAGTTTGTTGATTCACTAGTCCACCCAGTCAGTTTTAGATATTGCCTATCTATTCATTGCATCAGCCTCCTCTCTTTCTCATCTTTCTCAGCCATCTTTCCAGCTTGTTTATCTGTCCGGCTCTGAGCAGGAGCAAAGGACATTACTCAGCCCTCAGATGCACAAACAGATCTGATTAAAACCGCTTCCATGCTTTTCACTTTCATCCCCATATTTAGTTGTTTAACATCACCCACAGTGTATTCAGATGGAGATATGGTGAAATAATTTCATTAGCTCCTGCTGTTACATTTGTGCAACTCACACTGCAATTCAGATTGAGGGCGAAATGAGGAGGAATGGAGAGACTCTTTGCTCCCCTCCCCTCTCTCAATCTCTCATCATGCTGCAGCTCCTCCCTCCACCTTGCCCCTCTCCAGATTCCCTGCTTTTCTCCGTCTCTCTCTTTCTCTGTCTCTATCCCTCCTTCGTTCTCCTCCAATCTTTCAGCCTAGCTGAGACTTACACAGGATACACCCTCCCTACGTGTTTGTATGTGTGCGATTCCCCATGTGAACTGCATGTGTCAGTGTGTGCAGACATGTGGCTTCGCAGCTGACGGCAAGGACTCGTGAAGTGCTCAAGACTTGGATATCAGATCCTTCTCCTTATGCATATTTACCACATTTTTAACATCTCTCCAGAATCTTTCCATTAAAGAATCTCATCTTTCCTCCTCTTGAGGCAGCATCTCGATGGAATCTTCAACCCTTTCCCCAGTATACTGGATTTAATGAGCAGCCACTGTGGAATGAAACAAGTAATTTTTGGATTTTCTTCATTAGAGCTCTGGTAAGGAGATCTGTCTCCCTCTCTCCCACTTACTCTCTTTCCACATATTTGTCTCCTTTCCTTGCACTTCATACCTTATTTACTTTTCACAACATATTGACAGGTGTAGGCAGCAGAGATTATGGAATGGGGTGCAGTTAAATGATGCAGAGAAAGCTATTGAGGGCATGGAGAGGAGGTGAAATGTAAATAGGCTAGCTGGGTAGTATGAGCAGGCGTAGAAAAAGAAGCAGGGAACAAAAATGTGTGCCGACACCAGCAGTGTTGTTCGTGCTGTTAGAGGCTTGGGGGGGAAAATGCTCCACTTGATACTTACTATTGATCTGCTGTTATTTTCAGAACCAGACAAGTTTGCATGGTCTAAACTGTGAGTGATAGCATTAGTTTTAGCCGTTCAGAAATGCTGACAGGACAATACTTTGTGATAAGAAGAAGACAGTTTGTGATTCTAAGTGTAAAAAATTCATCACATTCAGTGCACTCAAATATATTCTCACGTATGCGGCCCCTTTTTTTCTGTTTATGCAACATGTATGTCTGTTTGCTAATGAACATGTGATACAACAAGACAGGACTTGGATTAGATTCTTTGGACGTTTGCCTTCATACCTATATTCTAGTCAAGATATTCTTGGTGTGAACAATGTGTGTGTGTCCGTGTGTGCGTGTGTGTGTGCATGCATGGTGGATTGGGGGGGGTTGTGGCATGTTGATTTACCTGATTACCTTTATCCAATATCTAAGACTTAAAAAGTGATCAAGCATTCATTTAAATGATTCACTTGCAGATGTCCATGTATGACTTTTGTCTGTGTTGGTTGTAAATTATCTTTAGCATTACATTAAGCTAATCACAACTGGAAACCCTGTGTAAGCATCAGCAAAGCTGAGGCAGCTGTTTTGGACCCTTCTGTAGGCTGGATGAGGGTCTTCTTTTTTTAATCTTTTCACTGTTCCACTTTTACTCTTGTGTCTATAAACTCTGAACGGAGAGGAGCTATTGTTAGAAGGGAGAGGTGAGAGTAACCAAGAGAAAGCGTGTGCAGGGGAAGCTTACGTATATTGGTAGAGAAGACTGCTTGTGGAAGGTTGAAAAAGGGAGAGACCAAATGAGAGAGAATATAGTGGTGAAAGACTGACAGGAAGCCTGAGACAATAGATGACTGAGAAGGTGTGTGGATGAGCTAATAAGCCTCAGAAAGAGCTTTTAAAGCATGGAAACCTCTTTTGAGGCTCTTTTGGCAGAGGGTCAGTTTACAGAAATATCCACACTCTCCATAGGAAAACATGTGATAGATAGGCCAAGACCTGCATCTCGCATATGCCTGCCTACATTTCCTGTAAAGGACATCAATATTTATCACATTTCCCATTTCAGAGAAGAAACCACGATAACGCCAGAGGATGGAAAAATAATAAAAGATAAATCAAATTACCCCACCTTGGGTAGACCTTCTGCTTCTGTTTCATTTATAATTCCTTTGCAGCACTTAGGCAAGGCAGGCTGTTACCGCTGCTTATTGAAAAACAGGTGCAGAACTGTGGCTCACATTTATTTGATTCTTCTGCACATCTTCTGTCATGCTGACAATGGTAATCAAAAATCATTTTTTTAAAATATATATTCAACCAGATTATTGGTGAGTATTGAAGCTGAGAAGTCTCCATGCATTACGAGTATGGATTTATGAGTTTTCAGATTGACAACAGGGATATGATTTTACTCAGTGAAGCTTTTAGGAGCGTTTTAGGGCTCATGAAAGACTGCATCCGGAACATATTCCAGGATGCATTACTGTTAAATGCTAAGCTGAAAAGTTAAAGGTTCAAAACTCTATATTTTCAAATAACATATTGATTGGTTTGTTTGGTAATTTTTAAATAGCCTCTCCCCATTTCTCTCATCCACACATACACACAAGCAGGGGATAGACTTAAATGTGGCTAGCAGGAGTCATTTTACCTTACTTGCCTGCAGTAAAAGCTTGTCATGCAGTGGATGACTTGCATCCAAGAGTGACTCATGCTGCCCAAGAAAGCTTCTCCACCCACAGCAAAGAAGTCCTGATACTGCCCATCACCAAATGAGAAATTAACAACTCATTTTTCCTCAAATTTCACGGCAGTTATTCTCAAGTCCATTATAGCAAATACCAGTTATTACTGATGTGGTTTCATGATTTACCATGATCCATGAAATGAAGTTGGCAAATTAGTTGCAGCAATTGACAGCTAATTGTGTCCGTAGTGGTGGACTAGCATCGAAAAGTTGGGGGAATTGGAGCTTCTCATCCAAGTGTACTCTCTAGCTAGACCCAATTTAGCACTTCTGCTACATGAAAAGGTGGTTAGAGCTGTTTTGAACGCTAAATACTAACTGCAGTTTGTGTGTGAATATAAAACTCTCAAAAATAATAATCAAAACTAAATGCAGTCAGTCATATTTTCAGTCAGACACTTTTACTCATGACCTAAAGCCATACAATATCCAGGCCTGTTAGATAAACATTAGTAACCAATAATCACACATTTTTACAACAAAGAAATGAGTGGTAGCTTAATAAGACTTTTGCACACTGCTGTAAATCATTATCTTTAATAACCATCCAGTAAAAAACAACCTTTACAGTTTGTTTGTACCAGTGAATGACCAGCAAACAAACCTAATGAACTCCTAACAGACTAAAACAGATTTTAGGTGTATATTCCAAGTCTTGCCTGTTTGATTGTGACTAATCAAAACACCAGTTTTTCTATAAAAAAAGAAAAATGTATTTAACTTGTCTAACATAATAATCTTATCTACTGTTAATTTTATCAGTGCAGGCATATTTCAGTGTATTCATAGTGGTATACATCTGATATGAGTTAGACATTAAAATGTAAAGCTACCAGCCATAGATACCTGATTTTGGGAATAATAACACAGGTACAGTAATCATAAAAGCTGCTATTATTTTTGAAAAATGAGACTAACTGTGTTTTCTCTGCTGAGCTCGTAGAGAAAACACAACACTGAAATCTGCAGGGTTTCTTACTGCTGTTATTTGATGTTAAAGTCATTTATCTATTATAATGAATTTTGATGAGTTGTAATGAGTCCTACCCTCAACACTACCTTCCCCCATGACAGTCTTTTTTGCACTGTAGTTGACATAGATATGGAAATATGATATCAGCCTTCATTTCTTAAATAAATCTTTAATCTTTACTTTCGTTTTACTATTGTTTTGTCGATAGTATTTGTCTCCACTCTTCTTGATGTGCTCACATGAGTCTATAAATGTAGTTGACAGCAGCTTGATGTTAAGGATATTACTCAGCAATTGTCCAGGAAGGATGAATGCACACTAACCCTTCTCTTCCCCTTCTAAGTTTTCTTTGGCTTGCTGAGTGAATATAAATCTTTTAAACTGGAAATCGTATAAATATTTCAGAAACTCCTTTCTATTTTCTATATTTTGTTCCATCACTAAGCCAACATTTGATCCTTGTTTGTTACAGTTTTGGCACATGATTCACCAATCCCTGACCTCACTTCCTTCTCCGTTGACCCCCTTTAAAAAAAGAAAGAAAGAGAAATAATACTTGAGATATACTGCACATATGGAAAAGTAACTCGGTTGTAAATCACTTGTAAGGTTTGGCATTTTTATTTTTTTTTGATGATGACTTAAGTTATTGATTATGACTCTGCATTAATAGCCCTGTCCCTTCATTCATCCAACTGATATAGAGCAATGCCTAGACCATTACATCACTACAGATTGGGTTTTTTCCCCCCCATCCCTGTCACATGCTGAACATTTTGGAATTTACAACCATGAATGCATTGAAACAATATTGCATTAGAGTCATCTGAAATTTAATTTGCCTCAATATAGTTTCATGTCAGCATTGCCACATTTAACTGGCCTTTATGACTCAGACATGTGGGCTACATAAGCACACAAACACAAGGTCAGGCTTGCAACGATGTATGTGTGGGGGGCTACATAGATACATCATTAATTTAAATTGCGAGAAAACAGTTCGAGAGTATTTCAAACAGTTGTTTTTATTTTAATTTGGAGGTAACAGAAATATATATTTGCATAGACTTCATCAGCCAGTGTTTGTCAGGGGAAGATATAGACAAGCTTTTTTTCTTCATACTTGTAGGTGGGAATGATATAGATGATGTGTCTCTCTGTCTTATCAGTATTAGTATTTTGTGGCTGTGTCATTTTGGCGGGGTTTTTTTGCATTATGTGGGGCGGATTATGTTACATTAATAAGTGTGTCCCTCTCCTGATATTGCAACTCACCAAGTGCACTGTATATTAGGGCTGGGCCATATCATAGCGTTCACGGTAATACCGGTATAATGTTGGGCAACGATAAGAAAATGAAATATTGTGATTGAATATGGGTAAAATGCGCATGCGCAGTGCCTTTGTTTTCATATGCACATGGCAGAAAAAGCATGACGGCAACGCAGAATGAGAAGGGCGAAAGCGGATCGTTGAATGAAACAGATGAACCAGAATTGGTTTGTAAAAATGCTGCAACTTCAGTGGTGTGGAACTGGTTTAGCTTTCGTCCGTCAGATACACAACAAA